>NC_067132.1:23205989-23507946 GCF_021347895.1 Acanthochromis polyacanthus | reverse complement strand
ACACACAGGGGACTCCAGAGAAAAGCACTCAGATTTTTATCAGAGCATTTATATGTTTGAAAAGAGGCCCAAAAGCAGATCCCAGAGGAAGTGTACACTGAGGCGCACTGGCCTGTATGCAGGGGTCATAACTGTGGTGCTGAGGGGCGTTTTCATGGCCGGGTGAAGCCCTAATCTACCCTTTAGCCACAGATCTGCTAACGTGCACACACATACACTGAGGGCGCTGGTGACAGCTGAGGATTAAAAAGACTGCTCAGTCATCCTTCCTATTTATCATGGACTCATACTTCCTCTTTATTCAAAAACAACAAAGTATCTACACATCTCATTTTCCCGTTTTAAACAAAACCCTACAAGGCTGTGAAATCAGGGGCATAACAATAAGATTGGAAACTCAATAAAGCAGTCATGGAACCACTGATAACAATGACAGGCAACTGAGTTAGTTGCTTATTAGATTACAAACAGCTGTCATATTTCTGGCCCGTCTTGAGGCAAAAAAAAAACATTCAACTGCACCTCACAGGCTCCATTAGGTAAGAATACCCAGCATGCATAAAACCTGTTTCGCAAAGCCTGACGTGGAGACACACCCATCAGGGATTCGCTCCCTCGTTCAACAATGGAAAAGCCAGAACAAGAACAAGAAGATATGCTGGGTAATGCACACATTTTAGAGCTTTTATTTGGGAAAATGCCTTCTGCACCTGCAGCCCATCTGGTTACTCTGAAAATGGACCTCCTTTTGTTTTTAAGCAGGTGCAACTGACCCACAAAAAAAACTTTAAAATGATCATCTGAGTCATGATATGCTTGCAGACTTAATGTAAGTCTGGTCAAGGCTAGGAAACACAGGAAACACGAAGAGCTATGACATTGGATATGGAAGGGGTCCAATCAGACTGATGAATGGACTTCTTTGTAACCCGTCATGGGACTTGAGAATGGCTAAAAGATAATTCCCTCTTCCTCAACATGATCTTTGAGGCAGGGCTAGATTGTCAAAGCAGCAAAAAGACATTCAGATCACTTGAGCGCAAACTTGCCTGCTGAAAACCCTGGAAAACAAGAACTTTTCAAAGAATTTGCAGTAAACCGAAAAAGACAATGCAAAAAAGAGATCAATGCTTTCTGCATTACAGCTTCATATGAAGATAAGAATGGCTACATGGAAACTCACAAAATAAACAACCTTAGAGCAAAACAAAAGGCCCATTAAGGACTGTCTGAGATTAGTTTTTGTGCAATGAGAAAGCAGAGCCACGATGCAGCATTAGCAGCTAAGGATGTATGGGCATGCGGGGAATTCCTGACCAGCTGCCTACTTAAAAGGTTCTCTAAACCCAGTGCACACACATAAGCCACACTTGCACATGCTACCACTATTTGGTGTAGTGTCTACTGCCTGGATAGGTCTGTGCCCTACATCAGACAGAAACACTCGTTTAATTTCCCTTTTACAAACTTAACATGCATTTGATGTCGCACATGGAGACATCATTACTGCAAAGGGCATAAGATTGGCGAGTAGTGCGGTGGGGGTGAGTCACAGCAAACTTAAGAAACTGTCAGGACATCTAAATCTCCATCTGTTCACTATGTTAAACCCCCACCAATACGATCCTGGTCTATCCATCCCAAGCATCACCGCACTAATTACTGCTACAACTTGTGACGGCTTTATTGTTCATTATTAAATAAAAAACAGTAAGCAGTTTACCGCGTTTGAAAGAATCTAATGGCTGTGCTGATTATGTAATTGCGTATTTTGATGATTTCAACACGTCACAACAAAACAGTCCTTTTTGAGGGGGTCTGGTTGCTGGTCAGCGTGGCCCATGACGATTTGTAGCCCACCCTTTTAAAGGAACGACAATTTGTGAAGGTGTCACCTCAAGAGCTGATCAATCTGCATCTAAGCCAATAAGCACGCCAAAATGTCCACACTGTTCATCATAAAAGGCTGCCTCGTACATGAACTGATGAGCAAAAACGAACTGGGATGTTAGACTGACATCTAAAAATAGCCAAAGACTGACGAGTAAATCCACAGACTCATCCCTGACTCGAATACATAGTGACAGGGGAAGGGGCACACGAATGCATGGAGGCACTCGGGCTCATAATGATAATGCCATTCATGCTACAGTCAGTGCCCTCGTTTCCAACCCTGTATGGGCCTGACCTCTCACACTGCTTCGTCGCTGAAGCCCCGCTGACTCTGAGGAACACAGAGGGCACATATGCTTTGTGTCTGCACGCTACGCATTCACCGCAACCACACGAGACATTCTGTCACCACGCATTTATGTCTCCTGGTTGAAGCCAGCACCACACAGAGAGACTGTCTCAGTTAGCTGTCTGTGTGAAAGTATTTGGGTGTACTCTGTGTTGCAGAGGCCAGGTACACCGTGGACGTCTGACAGGTATGAAGTCGAGGAAAATCGCTGCCTTCTGGTGAGCCTCATCAGGAAGAGCAGGCCTCAGTTTTCAATTATTAACATGTAAGATTAGGTGAACAATCAAAATTAATTGAATGTTTCTGTCTGTGAGAAAACCTACAGGCATGTCTGTGACCTCTGGGCAATTATCTTTCATCAGACTAACAAAGGGAGGCAGATCTTAAAAACAAGCACTAGAACGTGTGAGAAAAAAGAAACCAAAACTTCTCTGGGTGGCTGTAGACTATAGCCTGACTTTGTTGGCTTCAGATTTTGCCACTTTTTGAGTAGAAACTATATTTGTCAAAACACAGAAATAGTGAGAAGTTGTGTGCATCTCCGGCCAAAGAAAAAATGCTCTATTGTATATGATTCCCAGAAGGGTAACAGGCAGTCCTGTGCCAACACTTCAGCCTCTGGTGACCTTGAGTTGTTAACAATCTTCATTAGTGAATGTGCCACTTGTCCCTTTCACCACCAAGCCATGAAATGTGAGAGAGTGACCAGTCTATTCATACAAACTCCCCTCTAGATCACAATCACAACCAGTGCCTTGTCCTAGCAGGGAACAATGCCTCAAACCAAATGAAAAAAGTAGAAAATCGAGTGAGCGTTCTGTCCCACAAGTCTGGAGAGCTGCAGGAAAACAGACCAACAACAATCCTGGTCCCCTTAAAATAAACTCGGTTGTGCAGAGCGAACTTTTGTCATATTTCAAGTGGGAGTGTGGGTGGGGACAGCTTTGCGAGTCATTCCACGCATGCCTTCCCACACTGCGTCCAATCCAAATGGCCATTGATGCCATTACTATATGCAACATGGTGTGTCCCAGCTGTTTCAGTGTGGGTTAGTCCATCTAAACATGACAACATGCCATCATCCTGATCAATTTCCTTCCACTATTTCTCATTTTCTCAAAGCTAATCAAAACACACAATCATGCATAGACGTACAGCATTACCTAGTTATAACACCATGAGTTAAATTTGAAGCAGTGTTTGTCTGCTTAAATGTGTGCAAAACAAACCTGTCTGGTGTCACTGCAACACTCCAGGGCAGAATAAATTCAAAGCAAGAAGGAATGCATCTCAGGTAAGGAGGAAGTATCTGGGCAGGTGATATGCAAGCTGCTTTTCTGCTTATGTCACCTGTCAAGTGACCTCTGCTTTAGAATCAGTAAATATAAAACCCAACTTTGAGGAACTGAGTAGTGGTGCATGGTGATTTTTACAGTTATACCCAGACTGACATCCACACAAGTCCCACTCGCAGACTCTTCAATCAGGGGTTAACACACATTTACTGACTGACACAGAGGAGGTATTCTCGGCGTACCTTTGGTAGCTCTTTGAGTTGGTTGGCATCGAGGAGAAGCTCCTCCAGGCTGCGACTGTAGCGGAATATTTCATCAGGAACCGTCTGCAAGTTGCAATGCCGCTTGTCCACCGACTCGACGTGGCGGTTGCAGCGCCACAGGGGGATACACTTCAGCATGTCCGGCCGCCGTGGGGGATTTGGTTGCCGGTGCTACAGAAATCTCCGCATCGGAGGGTGAAGCAGGGGGGAAGGTCGCAGGGGAGAGGATATTTTGCGGGTTCACTCAATGTCAAAACAGTTACTCTGTTCCCACGACGATCCCGAACAGGAGGCCGAAATCCACTTAGAGACACAAAAATAATCCGTCCAATCTGTTAGCGATATTCCCAGTTTCAGCTGAGTCGTGTTCAATGATTGTCAGGTCCGTCGTAGCGTCATCCAGTCCAGATTTACAATGAACATACACCAAATCGAGAACTCCCACTTGGCTCCAATGTTCCCTCACTTCTTGCGCTCACTTCTTCAAACAGACGGAGGAGCGTTAGCTTGTTTTGCTACCGCCACCATCCCCAGAACCGAAGCTGTGCTGCGGCTAGCTGGAAAACATGCAGCCAACAAGCCAGCTATGCAGAAACGCTGCTTTAACTGCCGTAGTCATGAGTGGCGACTGCAAACAGAACCACTTGACTTGAGTTATAAGTAAACGGCGAACACAAAACAGCTAGCACATCACACGCAGCGAGTCAGCAGAGATTAACCCGAGTACGGTAGGATGTCCTCACGGGCGAGCTAGTTGCAGTTAGCCGACATCAGCTAGTATGTGCCTTTGTGCCAAGCAGCTAACGCTGGTACAATGAAATCTATAGCAAACACCGGCAAACTGTGGGTAGAAGCAGTATTCCAAAATAGGCCGACTATAATGCCCGGTGACTCTTCCTTTAGGTCGACATTGGTGAAAAATGCCAGTGGCGTGAGCAGGAGCTTCAGCAACAGCCGCGCTTACCTCCCCTGTTGAGCCGAGGCAGGCCGGTTTGGCGTGTGGGGGGCTGGGCTAGGTCTGAGCTGGAGCACCGCCGCTTTGCGCCTCTGTAGCAGAGGCCACAAGTTGCTGTCTGGCTCCACCTAGCGGCGTTTAGCTGTTAGCTTCCAACTTTTCCAACGTTATACCAATAAATTCGTTCAATATTCCTGAAGAAATACGAATAACACTACTGCAGTTTCCATTTCTTTGAGCTAAATCTCCTGCTACACCACCCAAGCTAACTTGTTAATTACTAACTAAACAGAAATTGACTGTACCATTATGTGCAGTTTTGCAACTTGAGGGATAAATTTATAAAACCAGACCAAGATCATATCTTCCTGACTTTGATCATTCTTTAACTGTTTTGACATATTTAGCAATCATGTTTCTAATCAAGGAAATATTTACCACATACTGTAAAATTTTACATTTATGTGGTTGTAGGAACTTGTTACCACCAAAGACCGAACCATGCAAGTTTTTTCTGCAAGCAAAAACCATAACAAAGGAAGATCTCTGCTGCAAGTTCAAGTTATTATACCACAAGGTGTATTTAAAAACACTACATTAAAATTTTAAAATACTGAAGATCAACAAGTGCTTGTGTACTTTATTGTATTCAATGAAATATTTGATTCTGAAGTATGTTGACTATATTTATGTTCTACAATCAGAACAATACTTCCAAACGATTCTGCCTTCAAAACTGTTCATAAATAATTCGCTTCACACATTTTGTGGACAAACAATAACCTTTAATTGTAGAAAGAAAAGTGTTTACATGTCCCGGCAATTTCATGAAAGAAAACAAAAAGGGGCTAAACCAGGAGAACCTATATGTTGTACAAGATCGGATTACAAAATATTTTTTAAACTTGCACCAGTAGGGAGTCTTCACAGATCACAAAGCAAAAAAAAAAAAAAAGAACTAAAAAAAAATTGGACACAGAAATATTATCATGAATACCCCCTCAGTGGAGCTTTCAACATGAATATCAACAGCAATGTTTTTTTTTTTAAAAAAAGAACAAAATAAAAATATAATTACAAGTTTCAGAGGCCCATATCTTTAGCTGCAGTGACTGTGGCTGAAATGGGCGACAGGTATGGGGATGGGTGCTGGTGAACCGCTTCAGATACTTCATGCAGAGAGGTCACTGCTGTTGAAACGATCTTGGTCATACACTTCTGCGACAACTTTGCGACCCCCGAACCAGCGGTCATTGAGGGCCTGGATCGCTTTGTTCATCTCGGAGGCCATGGAAAACTCTACAAAGATTTTGACAATGATATCTGCGTCCTCCTCCTCTCCCTGCTTTTCCTGGTATATGATGACTCTGTTTACGGAGCCAAACTTCCCGCACTCCTCCGTCACCTCGCCTTCTAGGTCGTCGTCGATGTCTTCTGGTCCGACCATATTTCGAAGAACCATCACCGTGGACTGTTGGGGAGCAAAATTCAATGAGTACAAATGATTTTTTACAACAAAAAGGAGTAAATAAATGCTGCAAATCACCACAATCACGTGTCACCTCTGATTTTCTGAGCAATTTCTGCATCACCATATGTCTGGCGCTGCTGCCCGAGATGCTCATGTGCTCCTGGTCGCTCAGCATCTCCTGCCCCGTGCCGTCCAGAAGCATCTCCTCCTTCTCCTCCTTCTTCTCTTGTTGGCTGGAGCCACCAGCTTGACTAGACAGGACTGGCGGCGATGCGAGCACGGGGTTCACGAGACCAACCTGGGGAAGCACTGGTATGGGAGGACGCACCGGAGTCACACCTTTTCAGGGAAGACAGACACGTAATGAGTGATGCTGACAGTGCAACACATTGGCTAGAAGAAAATTAGTGATCAATAACCCTCTGAAACCCACTTAAAGGCATGTTTTCTTTCAACTATAATAGCCAAAATTACAATATTTATCAGACAGAAAGAGTATAAATAGAAAGAAACGGTGCATTTTCAACTTTTCGATGACTCCTGAGTTCATTTGCGGCAAAAATTTAACCAATTTTAAGCTTAAAAATCACAATTTTTAATTAACATCACTATATTCTACATGTATTTTGTAAAAACTTGCCAAATATAAGCAATTTGATTTAACCAGATTCTGCAAAAAAGATAGACTCCCTCACTCCCTTATTGTAACCGTGAAGCCATCAGTGACTCAACTGCGACTAATGGTCAAGTGGCAAAAATTGACAAGTTTCTGGCTAAACCAGTCTGAAGTGCAGGCCATGTTTACACAGAGCAGCTAGGAAACAAAACAAGAACATAACTAGTAAAATATCTATCATAAATAGTCACCATTTTCTCTAACACTGATGATATGTTGTGAAAATCAGATTTTTTTTTACATGTTGATTAACTTTTTTTGTCAATTCTATGCACAACCAAAAAAATCTACTCGTTTTTTCTTTACTATGTAATTTATTGTATTATAACTTTGACATATTGCATAGAAGACATGCTTTGATGATTTCACCTCCTTTAATGACGTGCCATGACTAATAAGATTGTAATCATCAGACAGCTGCACCAAACAAATGAGAGAAATACTGTACTGTGATCCACTGTAAAGCATTTTGTGATTCTCATCTTCCTTCAGAGATGTCAGGTTGCAACAGATGAAATATTTAATGTCCCCTTCCAATTTTAACTACCTCATCAATTCTTGGAGGAGTCTTAAGTTCAAGTAACAGGGGTGCACATTAAGTTAAACTCCTACAACTTAATGGAGGGCAATTATAAACCCAGTCTTTATTTTCTTTCTAGGTCTGTATGCTGCTTTTGTAACACTAGGCCAACAGATAACCCTTAGGTCGAGAACTGTAAGTCAAAGCAGTTGACATATTGTGTGGCTATTACTGGTTTTGTCACAGTGGGTCAAACACATCATGGTTCATTATGTAACTTTTAAGGAACACTAAAAAGCACAAGATTAAAATCCTGCCTGAAACTCAGCACTGTTTTGGTACATACCTGTGATGACCCCCGGTGCCTGGGCAGCCATAACAGCCTGAGGTATTCCCATTTGCTGACCGAGAAGTTGGGGCGCAGCTAACGCCCCCAAGACTGATGCGCCGGCTACAGCCTCCTTAAGAGAGGGGGGCCGAAGACATTAGGTAAGGGAAACACACAGAACACAGCACAAGGCAGCACAGTCAACGATCACAAAGCATGACAAAGAGTGAGCTCAACCTAAACACCTAACAAAATCCCTGACTATTCTTAGCAAGCCATAAATATATAACAGTAACATTAAAAACTTTCTAATCATAAAACATTCTACTAAGAGCACAGCTGAATAATCACTGACTATTCACACTGAAAGACAGCTGTCCATTTGTCTGCACTAAGAAAAAGCTCGTATCCTTTACATTCAATCAGTGAATGGGAGGAGCTTTATTAAATCAGATTATTTTATAAAGTACACAGTACAAAAGGAAAGACATCTTTCTTTGTATTTAGAACACAACAAACTGGATAAAAATAGATTATGGCCAAAATATTCATAATTTCAGGGCTGCTAAACTTCCACTGTGTTAAAGCTGCTACTTATTTTATATGCTCTCTACAAAACTGGCCTTCTCCCAGTCACCTTAGTAAAAAGTCTATTTCTATATTATCTGTGCTGGTGTCATATCTAGCTAGTTCTGGGTTATATTTACCTGGAAGGCCATTAAATCCCTTTGGAAGGGATTCATACTTGCCTGGGCCGTTATCTTAGCGGTGGCTGCCGCTGCAGCCACAGCTGCAGCAGGCGGCAGACCACCTGGGGTCGTGGGGGTCAGTAAGGGCATGGGCGGAGTCACTGCTTTGCCCACCCGCAGGTACTGACCCCCCAGGTCAAAGAGGTTCATAGAAGACACAGCATCCAGGGCTGACTGAGGCTTTTCATACTCTGTAGGGGAATGAAAATAGCAATTAGTAGCAGAGCGACGGCAACACAAGAGCACGAGCGAATGAGGACCCCTGAGCTCACCAATGAAGCCAAAGCCTCTGTGTCGCCCTGTGGTGGGGTCTCTGGCTAACGTGCAAGACTTGATCCTTCCAAAGGCCTCAAACACACTCTTGATGTCATCATCTGACAGGTCAGGGTGGACAGACGCCACGTAGATCCGGTTAAAGGCGCGCGCCTCCTCTGCCAGTTGGTCAATGATGGGTTGCGCCTGACCGATGTTACTTGGCCGCCCAACCTATAGCACAGATCACACCAGCAGGGCTACTGAGTAAGGGGTTTTATCGTCATCCGAGAACGCACTACCGCAAAGCTCTATGTCCCTGCAGCGCTGACTTTCGGCAGCCACCGGCTTCAGTCAAAGCCACCTGCCTCCTACAGTCATGCTGTCTTCTGACCAGTACCAATCATTACTACATTTCTTAAAGATCAGATAGAGTGCTTCTGAGATCTGAAAGAACTATAATCTAATTGCTGTCATCCTGGATATCAGGTAGAAAACACTAAAATTTTCCAGACAGGAAGAAGCATCAGGGACGAGAAATCATTTAAATAATTTTAGTACAAAAACATTAAACTGGGCACAATATTTAATTTTTCAGAGTTCTCTCAATTTTGGCAAATTTATCTGAGTGCAGAAAATAGGTTATGCTACTTATTTAACATGAATCTGACTGCTGATCAATCATAGCTCTCATTGCTTTAGTACAAAACAATGTATGTCACACCAAATATCACTTCATTTACACTTCACGTGCAATAATGCCGAATGAGGAACTACAGCTTTATTTCCAAATACATGCTCAGTGTGACCTGCTGAGCTGGTGGCTACACCGAAAGGGGAACGCATCAAATGTTTCGTGCTGTGGCTACGCACTCTGACAGCTTCCTCTCTTCCCAAAAGAACTTAGCTCCCTACGTAAGACGAGTATCTAAGTGGGACTGGGATCTGTACTACAGATGGGGCGGCCAAGCAACACCAACCAGGCGCAGCCCATCATCAGCACACCAAGGAAACAGAGCGACGTCACGTGCCGCTGGGCATCCAGCTGGAATTGGTCACTAAAACAAGTCTTGATGACATCATGGAAGCACAACACAGACAGACAGCAGGCAAAACACACAGTCACACACACACACACACACAACGCACCTGGAAACAGACAAACAAACAGAGAAAGAATTTAGTGTTTTTACATACTTTAACACAATGAAAAAACACTTGAGCAATTTCACAACTCATTTAAGCAATAACTGAGAAGTCAATTGAAAAAAATGTTAATCAAATGATGTCAAAAAGAAGACATGGCTATTAAAAAAAGGATATTAAATTGCTCCATCTGTTCTTAAGACCTACTCATATGTCCAGACAATTTACCTTAATGTTCCGGCCTCCCAACATGACCGAGTTCATCTGCTCCAGAGCCAGCTGTGCAGCCTCTGGCACATCATACTCCACAAAGGCAAACCCCTGCACAGTCAGACAACATTCAAGAATAACAGAACATTTGTAAGCATTAAATACTTGGGTAGCCTCCTTTCTAATCTGTAACTCGATCTTAATCCAACACTGACATGATACCAACCTTGTGCTTCATTGTAACCGAATCCCAAGACATGTCAATGCTCTTGATTGGGCCGAACGGGGCAAAGGCCTGTCTGATGGTGTCCTCACCAAGCTCATAGTATATGGAGCCCACATACACCCGACACATGATCGCTAGTGCACGTTGCCGCTGAGCTGCCACCTGCCAACCGGGGAAAACAACACATAATAAGCATTAGAGAGTAAAAGAAAGGTAGATATATACAAACACACACACACACAGATAATAAATGTGTATTTTGTACTGTGCTTGCTTTCCCCAAGAAATGCTAGAGGCCAAGTTTGGGGGTCTGGACAGGTAAATAGGGTAATAATGGGATACTGTATCAATGGACAGAACTTTGTGGAGGAAAAAAAATACTAACATATAAAACTGTTGAAAACACTGATGTCATCAGTGATAATTACAATATGGCCTCTATTCTGTTACTATTGAACAGACATATGGAGGAAAACACACTGAAGTGATTGACATGCACAGCCCTCACAAATATTTGGCTTCAGTAACTGACCTGTAGTCCAGGGATGCAAGTAAGGTAACAAAAGTAATCGTGGAGTTCAAACGAAATCCATACAAAGTCTTGATGAAAGCATTTCAAACATTCTTCTCAAGTCTAAAGGTGAGGGATGGTTTAATCACCGAAAGTTGCTGTGTTTTACTGATGCCTTTAAGTCAGTCTGCTTCTGCTAGTTCTACTGTATCACCAACAAAAAGGAACAGTTTCCTAATTCATAACATGGGGGGGAGATGACTTGTTCATTCACAGAAAAAAACTTGACTTTGAGATGGCCAAAAAGATCCCTGTCCCAACAGTTCTCTCATTTTGGTCCATTAAAGGGATTGCTATCCCTCTTTTGTCCCATGCCAAGAGTTTTCTGTTTCTTAAAAGGAGCAAATGCATATTTTTCAAAGAGACGTGACTTTTCTCACATTTAAAAACCCCTTAGAAAATCCTTTACAAGCCTGTGAACAGCTAAAAAGCCTTTTTGCTATCTTCTTATTAAAAATACTAAAGCAAATTTTCCCATTGCAACTCAAGAAAATGTGAAAAAAGTGTTTCGACAGTTAACGACAGTCATTCATTCCACACGGGATTGCAGATATGGTCGCAGGTACGCTAGCTGTAGAAAGTCATGTTTTCTTACAAAATATGCATTCTTTGGTTAGATAAAAAGGCAGGGATTGTTGCCAACGCAACCAGTAAAAGAAGGGTAACAGTCCTTTTCCATTGGGAATGCGCACAGAAAAAAAATTTAATAATCTATTGACCGATTGTAAAGGTGAGAGAGGATCTCCAAAGCCCATTGTCACTGCTGCCATCTGAAAGACAGTAAAGATGAAAAAAGTGCTGAAAAGTAGGTTAGATATCCCTTAGCTTTGCTTTTTCAAAAAGGTCATTGCTTTGCTAGATAGACAAAAGCGGTTAGGCTAACACCATAATCAGACCCTCCCTCTAAACAAAATACAGTTTGAGGATCTACCTCCCCTGTCTAAATTACAAATCACCACACAGCAATAAACATAACCAAGTCCCCTTTAAAAGTGCAAAGCATTTAACATGATAACCAAAGCCTTCACGACGATCTTCTCCATCTGAAAAAAAGCAGAGGCAAAAGCAAGGGCACATGGTCTACACGTGTTCTTTCTCTCAGCACGTGGAAGAAGGGAGTAAGACTTCCAAAACAGCTAATCCAAAACCGACGTCTGAAACTAAAGAGGACTGAAATACTGAAGCATGAAAAGGCTAAGATATTCTGTCTAGAATCAAGACTCACTGGTGGCACGTGCATTAAAAACACTTTTTTGTCTGGCAGAGTACCAAACAGTTTTACACATCTCACCTGCAAGTTGGTGAGCTGTTGTTGCTGATGGGCAATGGTCTGCTTCACCAACACACTCTTAATGCTTTGTTCCATGGCATACTTCTTTGCCTGGAAAAGGAAAACAAGTACATTTGATTTAAGCCTCTGAAATTAATGCACATTTGATAAAACATCTTCGCTACAACAGTCTTTGTATCAGTACTAAGATACGCATGCAAGAATTTTACATTACTTGAGTATATTCATGTGTGTGCACACCATGGCAATATTTTGGGAGTAAGGCTTATGAATTTTTTATGAAACGTATTAGCTTCAGGTAGAATTCGGAAAATATCATTTTTAACATGGGGAAATATTGCTATGTTTATTGACCTATTTCTCCCTCCCCATTACCTTGCTTTTTTACTTTCCATCTTTGTAATGGGCATGCATACAAGCAAACACCTGAATAAACACAGTATAATATCCACACATGGCCAAGTAAGGGCTTTAACCAGGAATGATTAGGTATCTTCAATTCACTACTCCAATTATAGAAGCAAGGTTTCTTGTATACAGGACATTTAGGAGCTCTTGCAGAAAGCTCACTGCAACCCAGTTACTTAAGCTGATGTAAAAATGGGCTCATTTATTTTTGACATTCAATCAAATGCTGTATGATTTTCCTACCCTCTGAAGTGCCTCCTGCTGCTCTGGGGTGAGAGGCGGCAGGCCAAGCTTGGAGCCTGTGCTCTGTCCATTCTCCATCGTCAGAGCTGCACCTCCCTGCAAATCAGAAATAAGCATTTTTATGCAAAAACCGAGAAACAAGAATGTGGAGCATTAACACCTGCCTTTATATATCTTTAACTACATTTTCCCAGTAAAAACAATCCTGCATTGCAAGCAGCAGTCACCACAGGTTATCATTAAATATGCCACCATATACAGGACATAGACCCGGATTCAAACCAGGTGGTACCGGACGAACTCCTTACCTACGCAACCCGCTAATCGCTGGGTCCACCAGACTGAGGCAGGAAAGCCCCCAAGGGGAAGAGCACTGATGGGGAAGCTTTAACAATTCAACAAATTCTAGGGGAAATAAAAAATGCCTTCAGACTAACAATAAAATTAACAGGCAGCTAGCATCATTTTACATTGAAACCTGCACGTAGCCTGCCTGTCGTTCCGCAGATGTTACTCGGCTAACGTTAGCGTGCTGCGCATGAATGCTAACGACCGTTCTCACCCTCGCATACGTTAGCTTGGTAAAGTAGCAGTAACGGACTAAGGTTAAGCCGTAGTCGATTAAATGTTAAGCCAAAGTCGATCTGTGACTTACCTACACTCTATCTTTGCAACATCTCGATAACCTTAATTGTGCAATCGCTACTAGAAGCACGAAATAATTAGCGAGGCCTGGTTTCTATTCAGCTAACAATAACGTTGCCTACGGTGCTAGCTCATATTAGCTAATGTTAGCCATTCATTACTATGGCGCGGGAAGTAAGCTGCATTTTCCCCACTGAGAAACAGTTGTTTTACAAATTACTTGTTCCACATTAATTCTATCAGGCATCGCCTATTAACTACGCAACGAACACTATAGCTAGAAAAAGTTATTGTGTCTTTTTATCAAGGAATTTATTTACCGCAGTCTCCGTAACCGCCATGAAGCACACCTTCTTGGAGAGGCCCACTCACTGCAACCCTCGCGAGATTTCCTAACTTTCAATAGCAGTTATCGCGATAGAAAACTTTCTCGCGATGATAAAATTTTGAACGCGATCCTTTATCATTATGTCATGATTAAACATTATATATAATTAGGAATTTATCTAATTTCTCTGATGACGTTTTTTGTTAGTTTTTACATTGAATTAAATTTGTGTTAGATTTATATTTTCACTTGAAAAGTTTAGTTTCCAATCGAATTATTTTAAATGTATATTTTCAATATAATTGATTCATTTGTATATTTTTAAAATAACATACAGTGTTAGATTTATACTTTCACTACCAATTTTTTGTTTGCATATATTTTATAAAATGAAATACTGAACAAGAAGAGCATTTGATCGAAATATTACCAAAATTCAAATATGTCCAAGTGCAATATCCAAATCAAAGAAATTGCCTTTTTATAAAGGTAAAATATGTGACAACTAGTATACCAGTATAAATGAAGATGCCTCATCAAAATCATCCATCCATTCTCTATACACCGCTTTATCCTCACTAGGGTCACAGGGGGTGCGGGAGCCTATCTCAGCTCACTCAGGAGAAGGTAGGGGACACCCTGGACAGGTTGCCAGTCTGTCTCAGGGCTACATATACAGACACACAATCACACCTACAGACAATTTAGAGTAATCAATTAACCTCAGCATATTTTTGGACTGGGAGGAAGCCAGAGTACCCGGAGAAGACCCACACATGCACAGGGAGAACATGCAAATTCCTTGCAGAAAGATCCCAGGCCCAAGCTGGGATTTGAACTGGGGATCTTCTTGCTTCAAAGTAAATGTGCTAACCACTACTCCACTGTGCAGCCCTTATCAAAATCAGTGATGATAAATATATATGTTGTATTTTTTTCAGTGGAAAGTAAATTAAAAAAATATATATATCATTCCTAATAATATCATCTGCCAAAACAATCACAATATTAATATTATTATTATTTTTGTGCTGATCTAAATGTAGATGCAGCATGTGGATTATAACATATGTGTAAATAAATTGTGATCCTAACAGGTAAAATTTGGTGGCTGTGATGATGATGATTTTGCGAAGGCACACATTTGGGTGTAAAAGCAGCAGTTAATACTGAAAATTGTATCCGTCTTTTTGTGTGTGTGTGTGATTCCCTCCGAGATGCATTTCTCAGCCAAGTTGCAAAAGCAATGATGGACCACATTTCCCAGCTAAAATGTTATTTTTGTCCTGTATGACATTAATTAGTTGGTAGAATTGCAGTTCTAAATTTTGAACAGTTCCAGATGTTTCAGTTGTACACATTAAAACTCTAATATAAAATGTGCTTCAGGCAGGGGTGGACTGGGGCAAAAAAATCTGCTCTGACATTTTTGGCCCAGACTGACCCACAACATTATTGGTTGACTGAATCAAGCGCTACTTTTTGAATGACAAAAAAACTGACAGAGAGGTCGGATTTTCAGAACAAAAATTCAAAAACATACCTAGAGACCTGTACAAACTTGTTGGCAAGTTTGAAAAAAATAACTGCAATCCAGTAGAGCAGGGGTATTCAACTAGAATTCAAAGTGGTCCATTCTAAGAAAATGTATTAAAGCAAAGGTCTGGAACATCATAATATCAAACCTGAATTAGTGCAATAGCTAAATGTTGATGTAACCTACTAGTTTCATTAGCGTCTGCATGTAACCAATAACTGAATCAAAATCAAATAAATTCAGTAAGGTTCAAAAAACATTTTGGCAACATTTTTTATAACTAACTTTTTATATAACTGTAAATCTTAAAATAAAGTGCAGATTCAAATTCAAATTCAGCCATATATGTTGGAAAACACATTTTCTTTGTCCGTTAATCTGTTGATTTTTTTCTCCAGTAATTCATTTCTTGTTTTGGTTTATAAAATGTCAAACCCAAATATATTCAGTTTACTGTCATAAAAACCAAAAAGATTTACATTCATAATGCAGGAATCAGACTGTTTTTCACTTTTTATCTTAGTTTAGTCAGAAAGATAGTTTATAATGTGTGAATTGTTGCAGCTTGTGAGTCAGAAAAGGTTTTAATGTTTGTGTTTGTGTCAATAAACATTGAGAAACCAACATCAACAAAACACTCAACAAAAATTTGAACATCATTAAAGGGAAATCCAACTTTTGCATGACAATGTCTAATTAAAGGACATTTATTTCCAACGTAAATGTGTGATATTCATGTACTGTTACACCCAGTGGGACTCCTGTCCACAGCCAGCTAAGCTCTCCCCTGTACCGCATCCTCCAAGGAACAGGCCAGTGTGGAAGTTGAACGGATTTTAATACAGAGAAGTGTGAAACTGAAATAAACATACAGAATACGCTGGTCAATAACAGTACAAATTGGTTAAGACTTCAAACACATCAGCATTACAGGTAAGTATGGATTAATTTACGTAAGAAAACCGCTGCAGGTGACTGGTGAGCAATAAGGTACATAAGTTGAATCAAAGCTAAAGCTTAAACTGCCCTGAAGCGACCCCAAAGCCTGAAACCGCGACTATTATTGAAAACGTAAAAACAGACTGACAGCCACAACACTGCAAATATATGATGGCAACTATATATCTACATTCTAACAACATCATCAGCATCTGTACTCACTTATTTTGCCACTCAGAGGGTTACGAACGGACCGGCAGACGGTGAAAAGAGGCTAGCATTGTCGCGCTAATGAAGCTGTTAGCGCTTCCTGTCAAGCCGGTCATTGGCCGAGGCGGCATCGCATACGGCCACTGACAGCAATCAGGTTTTGACCTTTTTCCCAAAATATTTTCTCGCTAATCAAGTTGACTTTTTAGAGAATGTATTCATTACAACAAAATACACTTAACATATGCTGGTGGAAAGCATGTATTGGCAGATGCTTTAGATTTGTGGCTGCAACATGATCATTATTAAATATTAATCTTGTAAATGAATAAAGCCAAATAATTTCACACAGAACCAACATGTCACATCTCCTTTATTGTCATGTATTTAATTGCAGTAGCTACAATATTTAACAAAGGTTTAAGTAGAACACATTCAAAGGCAAGTTTCCTTTAACAGAGTCACGAGAAAAAAAAAATCCATCTGACAAAAAAATAAGACTGATATGGATGTTTTTTTATTATGTTTGCACATTCTAAACATTCATTTCCTTGGTCAGGTCCCCTCTGGAACTGAACTGTGACTGACAAAGGCAAAATGCAAAGTTTTGAATGGTCGCAGGCTATTAAGACATGCAGCGTACGAGATCAGATGAGAGCAATAGTGGCACCGCTTTGCATTAAAAGTCTGTCCAAAGTAAGCCCCTTTGATAGCCATAAACAAATATGTACACCACAGCCTGACTGTCGGGGAGAATTCAGGGCTTCTGTCTTCAGCGACACACTGATAAGTAGGCATGACACAGAGTATAGTAGTAAATACTGTAAGCAATGACTGTACAGCAGTGTAACTGTTAAGAAACTGGAACCTTACAGACCCGGAAAAACAAATGGAGCAGAGCTAAGTAAGTCTGATAGAGAAGAGTATATTGCTGAAGATTGATCAGACTATTGTCTAGTTTTGTTAGGGAAAAATCCACCCAAATGGTTGGTTTTTTTTTTTACACTTCCAAGACTGGGTTCTTGACCAGAAAATTCTGGCGGAGTTATGTATTCTATTTTTGTCTTTGTGTGGGCTGCAGTACAATCCATTCCCAGGTTCACACTGATATTGTCTGAAATAAAAGCACAGGAGATGTGAATCTGGCAAAATGAACATGTTCAAACTGAAATATATATATTTTTTAAAAATGTTCTTTTCGCATCTGTAGTTCATGAAAATCCTGATGGAAAAAGCTAAATTCATATGCATATTGAGCACAAATTTGAAATTACAGACATGATATAAATCATAGGTTTTCTAATGATTTGGACAGATTTTGCCGTTCATAGACCTTTACATTTACTCACAAAACAAATATCCTCAGATGTTTTGGGAGAATACTACAGAAATGAGTATAGCAATGATATTTCTTAACATTATGAAAATTGTTATTCAATTTTTTAATATAAGAAACCCAACATCCTTCCTATCATTTATGTAGGACTTTGCTTTTAAACCACACGCTGCTATATTCCAATTTTTGCACACAGGCTGCAGCTCTTCCTGCATTAATATTGACTGCAGCAGAGAACCCTAACCCTCTGTTAGAAATGTCCAATACACAGCAGCTGCAGCTCTTAATGGAGCTGCCATCACCAGGTGTCAAGTTCATGTTAAAATTCACACACAGGCCAATTCATAAAATGAAAGATCGGATGTGATGTTAAAACTCGAGTCAACCTGAACGAGTCAAATTCCAAATTGCTAAGCTGGGTACGATGCCGTTCCTTTAGTGAATTTTTCGTCCAAAGTACGTTGCCATATGAGGCACTTTGCAAGTCTTTGGCTTTCAAAAACACTTTTGCAGGGAAAACCCTTAAGAGCACTACAGGCTAAAAGAGAGGCATCATCTCCTCGCTCATCACTGCACGTAGGCGTGGCACGGTTAGCTGCATGAGAAGTAGCCTTCAACCCAACACTGCAGTGAGGTGTGTTACTTTGCAGGTCAAAAACATGAAGCAAAAGAAGAAGAAAAACAGGCTTATGCAATGCTTCTATTGTTCACAGTTACAAACAGAAATAAATAAGTCAAATGATTGAGTATTAACAGTACATGGTGGATGGAAATAAACGGTTCTGGCTTGTAAGGGAGGGAGGCTTCAGTGAATGATTTTGTTCAAAGTCAATAATCACCAATAAAAGTGGGCATTGGAGTGGAAATGAGGCTTTGAGCAATAAAATGTACGTTTGAAAACACAGCTGTCAGTAAAACATCCATTCTGAATAGTGGCATTATGGAAAAAACTAAGCCGTCAAGATTTCTTAAGGCATGATAGCCCTTTTAAACAGGGAGTTCGTCAATGTTCCACTGCTCTGTGGGGTGGCTGGTCTCAGCCATGTAGCCTCCGCTCCTCTAACCAGAGGTGCCTTTGGTTTCTCTCTCAGCACCAGCATTCTTCCTCCTTCTCACTGGGATTGTTTAGGCTCAGCATCCATCTGTATTTGTCCCCTTTTTTATGCCCAGCTGGGTCAGCTCCCTCTGCCCCCTCGGTTCCTGACTGTGTGATCCTGCCTGCTGCCCTTTTACTTTCTTTCTCCATGGATGTGGTCGACGCACCGGGCCCCTCAGTCCGGGCCAGCCGCTGTCATGATCCCCTTCCTCACTGTGTGCTCCCAGAGGCGAGCGCTCGGACCCGGTGTCGGCTAATTGCGTCCTCCAGGAACCCCGCCACCTTCTCAATGTCCTCCTGCACAGCGTTAAAATCAATACATGTAATTGCTAAATAAGAAACATAACGCGTTTCATCACTTATATGATGCTTCCGAACAAGGAAAGTAAGGAAGCTGGTGCACCTACTTCATTTATGAAGGCGTAGTGAACGAGTTCACTGGCAAGGTCTTTGGAGGTGTCCGCTGAAAGTTTCAAAAGAAATATTTCAGTGAGAAAGATCTGCAATAAAATCAATTCCAAAGTATCCTTTTATAAGAGCACAGCAATTTTCTTTATGTGTTGCCATAAGATGAAAAACAACAACAAACTAATGCAAATAAAGCACTGTGATATTAAACAGTAAAACAAATTTCAAGCTTCAATTGTGTACAAATACTTTTAACATACAAAGAATACAGACTAGTGACAATCTTTCAATACAGTGTACAAATATTTTCAATATTTTAAGATGATTCCACATTTACCGTCCTGCTTCTATAAAAGCAACAAATCTACAGAAGAAAATAGTCCCTAACAAATGCACTATTTATTGTTGTTTGTACTATTAAAAATGTACAAAATAGAGAGCATTTTGTGTTTTACTACTCTTGAACACTGAATCACGGTCAGTTAAATTAGGTCTTTTAGACAAGAATGTACACAAAAATGTATTATTTGGACTTGAGACAGTCTGTTTACTCATGATCCTCCTGTAACCTGACAGTTTAACAAAGAAAAATGGGATAAAGCTGCAGTATCCAGACATAACAGGCTGATTAAAACCTATTCACACATGCTCAATACTGTAAATGGAGTCAAAGGTGCATCTACTAAATACTGGCTTGAAGGATTTGAATATAATCACTTATTTTACATTTTTTTATTTTTAAGAAATTAGCCTTACTGTGTGGAAATCTGTTTTCATTTTGACATGAAATAGTCTTTTTCGGTAAACTCTTGTCCAAAAAGCCAAATTATATTGACAATGATTCAATACTGAAAAGCAACAACTTTGACACTGTATGTTTCTGGACCTAAGAGCATGTGGCTGAGAGTCATAGAAAAAAGCCATGAAGTAATCTTTTTTAGTTTTGATCTTTTTATGGAACTTTTAGACAATAAGACAATTGTTGAATAGTCCCAGCCTTATCCTTGACAGACTGATGTATACAGCTGATGTCAACTTACTTGGAAGGATGTCACAGCTAAGCTGCCTGTGAAGTTTGTCATCCATCTTCAGAAACAAAGAGAGCTGCAGGGACATCAAAAGGTCAAATTAAGATCAGCTGACATATGTTTACCCATCACCAGAGTTGCATTGTTACGGACAAAAAGCCCAAAACAAGTTTTTATTCAGAGCCCAACTGAAGTGTTTGGAGTGAAATGAACAAAGCATCTGTGATACAGTGTGACTCACATGAGTTTTGGTCCCTTCTTCATTTGACTCCAAATTACAGTGCATCTGAACAACCTGCAATGAAAACAGAAAGTGTAACAAATACAGAAAATGAAGGCGCAGTGAGGTATGAAACGGTTAATGTGTTTTAGGTGACAAAAAAATTGGTATAGTGAAAAATAATAACTAACAGACACACAGTTATTTTTCCCTTATTGTACAGTGCATATCGATTGGTTTGAAAGGCGCGTTGTCTTTCAAAAAACATCACTAAAATGGCATTTATTTGAGCCAGAAACTGTAAAAACAGAAAGAGCAACCCTGAAGCTGTTGGTGATTCAGCTGCAACTAGGACTGGGATGAACTGCAGGCTGTGATTACACTGAGCAGACAGGAGACAAGCAGGCAAGCAATTTATAAATATAAATAACTAAATACCTACAGTTTATCATATATTTTTCACGTGTTGCTAACATGTGTTGGCACTTGGAAAAATGCTGTAAATGATCCCGTTTTTTGTTGCAATTTTTGTAAAATAAATAATCAGAGAAATTCAGCTGGTATTTTTTTTGATTTAGGGCATCATAACTGTGTCATACTGCACAGAAGACTATTTTTAATTCTCTCTACTTCTAGTCATGGTTGTGCTGTTTCCACAAAGGTACAAGACTTTATACTGCAGTGAAACATTCAGTAGGGGCAGTAAAATCTGCTAAATGCAGCTAAATCAGTCATGTTAGGATTTGGAACGTTTAAACAGCTGAGATGGCATATTATATTGAACACGGTTTTCTTCAGTTTTCTTGAGTCAGTGTTCACATATTCTCTGAAGGGCTGACCTTCCTCGTCTCTGTCTCCTGAGGTTCAGGAGTCGGCGTCTTGACCGTCTCAACCTGCTCCTGAGACAAGGACAGGGCTCGAGGGACGGGATGAGGACGAGTGGAGGCAAAGTTCATCAGTGGGTAAATCCCATTCCTGAAGAAAAAGAAAGACAAAATGTTCAGCTTCATGCTGAAATCACAGCAAAAACTACTGAAACAGAACAACTAATATGATGTTTTCTACTTACTTCACATCCTCCAGAAATTTGTCGAGTTCCAGAGGAGACACATGGGAATATCTACAGGATGAAGTGACAGAGGTGCACAGTGAGTGTTGTATTTGACATGCTACTGAATAATCACAGTTAGCTCAAGGTAGAAGGCAGTTATTTGATTTTACTTGAGCTGAACTCCCTGTCTGTCGTCGTGTTTAATCTCTGCCATGACAGCGTTGGGGTCAAATGACTTGGTTTTCTCCTCCACACAGTTCTCTGGAAGCAAATCTGCAGATGCAAAACATGGTTTGGGGATTATTAAGCTGCTCAAACATACACAAGCAGCAACAATTTATCAAATGCATATGAGAGTGAATGTGATTGACCCTCCTGCTGTCTTCATTTACAGGCACCAAAAAATACAGTTTCCTTGTCTTAAAAAAAATCCAAAAATTCAGCAAAAATATTCCCCAAATTTCTGAAGATTTGCAAAACCTTCAGGAAGAAAATTCCAATAATTCCTTAAAAGTTTCCCTTAAAAGTTTTATTCTACAAAAAAATCCCCCAAATTTGGCAAGGAAATTCTTGTAACTAATTTTTTAAAAAAATGAATAAAAACCTTCAAAAAAAATCCAAAAAATATCTAAAGTGACTACATATACATCAGTAAAACTTCTAATATTTTCTTTAGGAATATTCATAAAAAAATCTACCAAAATCCAGTAAATTTCACTGGATTTTGGTTGATTTTTTTGTGAATGTTTTTAAGAAAGATTTTGAACATTTCTTTTTTTCCACCAAAAAATGTTCAAAGATTTCCCAAAAATGTTGAAAACGTGGACATCAGAAGGTTTACTGTGAAATGTTTTTTCCCACATTTTCAAACTTTAAAACGGGTCATTTTGGACCGGCAGGAGGACACGAGGGTTAAACCAACAATTAGATTTAAAAAAAAAAAAAAATCACATCTTTTTCAGACCTTAAAGTGTAAAAAAGACATAGCAGAGGAGTAATGTGTTAAACAGATACTCCAGTGTCATTTAGAATTGATGGTTTTAGTGCAATTTAAAGCTCGCAAGTTAAAAATGAAAACTTTAACATCGATTGAAGGTCTAAAAATGAGCGTCGAGCGGACAGCTTGTGGCAAGGAGCAACTCACACTGGTTGTTGATGAGGCAGTGGGCGGCGAGCAGCTTCAGGGAGTGGACTTCGAACAAGACTCGGTGGAACAGAAGGTCGTGAGCAGTTGGACGGAGTTTGGCTTCATGGCGCAAACAAGACTGAGTGAACTCCTGCAGAAAAGCAACAGCAACACATAAGCACACAACTGCACAGTGTGACCCAGTTTACTGAGTGCTCTCAATTTAATTCCTGGCATGTTTTACTGACACAAACACACTCAAACTACACAAAGTCCCAGCATGGGGTCTGAAAAAAGCCCAGAAGCAAGGTGGTGTGGGTAGGCGAGTGTTAACAGAGCAGAGTGGGACAGTTTGTCTCCATGTTTCTTTGCTTGCTCTGGTGTATAATGAGGACATGAAGTATTTTTGAGACTCACTCTCATGAGAGGGTCTTCCAGAGATTGACCTGCATTGACTATGGCCTCCTTGGACACAGCAGTATCTCCGTTGGCCTGGATCTCCAGTACTGCCATCTAGAGGTATAAAATAATCTGTTAACACACACAAGCACATATAGAAAGATGGAAATCTTTTAGATCTGTTTCGCTCACCTCTAGAGCGCAGATGCCAAAGGAGAAAATATCTATAGCGTAATCATCTTCACAGGCTGGAAAAAAAGAGAGAAACAAAAGAGGAGGGTGTAATATAGAAAACTTCAAGGAAAATTTTACCCCAAAAGAAAAATGCGAAGTTTTGAGCTACAATATAGTCAAAAAGCTGGCATGCAAACTTATCACAAAAATTCTAATTTTTAAAATTTATTATGATTATTGACTGATTTTAGAACAAAACACTTTTATTGCAATTTCACATTTAAATAAGGAGCTCTGCTTCCAGGTCTATCTTGTCTTACATTCATGCTAATGTACAAATTAGTATCAAAATTATACTTTCTACAACTACTTCGTCGATATAATGCAATTGTACACATAGCATCTCATTTGTCAAACATCTGCTTATCGATAGACACTACAATTTATTGGGTTTCCCTGAACGCCTCACATACAACTGTGCACAGAGAAGCCTCTAGTCTCCACGACCCAAGCTGAAACCAAGTGATTTTCTTTCCTGTTTACAATGTGTGACTTTTTTATGAGCAAAGCACACATTTTAAACATCAATACTGCCGTCGATCAAGTTAAATTTATTGTGAGAAGAGAAAAATTTGCCGCCCTGTGTGAAAGAAGTGACTGAATTCTTCATTTTTGGGGTCAAACATTCAATTAAGGATGAATGAAGATAGATTACAAAGACATCTAGCCATGGAAATCTACACACAAACTCCACTTATCACACTTACATCCATATTCTGGAGCGAAGAAATGAAGATTCCTCTGCTCATCGCGGTGCTGCCGCGCTTTACCGTGAACATTGGCGTCTGGAAAAACTGCTCAGAGAAGATACAGAGAATACAGCTTCATGAAATGAAATAAAGTGGTAGATAAATGTGAGACTGCTGGAATTATTACCACAACAAAATGATCTATTTCTTACCGTTAACAAAAAGCCGATGCCACACTGAAAAGAAAATTAAGCACATTTGTGATACTTATTCCTCTGTGTAACAGACATTTAAACACATCCAGTAATTTACAGAGTGAGGTAATGGTCAGAGAATGTTCTTAGCTGCAGTAACATAAAAAGCCCTGCTGGGAGCAGACCTGAGCCTATCTTAATGAGGCCGTTGTGCTGGATGAAGATGGTGTCGCATGTCAGGTTGCCATGGATTATTGGAGGGTCACAAGAGTGGAGATAACTGCCGGTGAAAACAATAAACCGTCTTATTAATGTTCTGGCTGTGACAACACACGTATCTCATGTTAAAGTCCTGGAGAAGTCATTATTGTACCTGAGTGCAGAGAGAATCTGGGTGCACCATCTCTTCCAAGCCTAAAATGAAGTGTAACAGAGCAACGTGAAAAAACACACTACTCAAGATAAACTGTACTGTAGTGTAATACATTAAATGCTTTGTTTCTGCCTTATTCTCCAGGCAGCGCCATGATAACACTTTGTTTTTGCTATTTCTGGCTTTGCACTATCAAATGGAAAACAGCATATGCACATCGTCTGACAGATGGAAGCCAGGCAGGATGAGAGGAACTGCAAAAAAGGTTTCAAATTCACAACATTAGGAGGATGTATGTCTGAGCTGACTGAGCCACCAGGGTGTTCTGTTACATAATCTCTAATCCTGCTGGAAATATGGATGTGAATGGTGATTCTGTTGCAGTACCCCGAGCAGCCACCACCGGCCAGACGGCGCAAAAACTCCACCACAGTAATATGTGACTGAACACTGACCTTCACATTCATGGTCTTGTGGTTCTTCTTCGTTTTCTTCAGGAATTGCTTGAGGCTGCCTGACGACATGTATTCAGTGATGAATATAACCTGAGGCAGACAGATGGAGAACAGAAAAAGTGTTAAATCACAAGCGTGTGCTTGAGAGGAAAACAGGACAAAAAGATAAATGTCATACCCGAGCCTGGCTCTCCTTCATGTCCAGCCAGTACTTGTGGAACTTGACAATGTTGGGATGTTCGACCTGCATCAGGTTCTCAAACATCTCCTTGATCTTCTCCTAAACAACAGACATCAGAGTTGGTTCACGTTTCTAGTCTTTGCCAACAAAGCAATAAGACGTAATCAGTTGTCCAATCAGCAAATCAGTCAGGAAGGCTTCAGATCATCAGTTAATTATTTAAGGAGGTTTGTGAGCAAAATGCCAAAACAACTGGCTGGTAAAAGCCAAAGTTTGCTATTTAATTAGAATACTTGGCAAGGGGATCAAAACTGCTCTGTTGAAAGAACATGTGACAGTCAGTATTCTTATGTTTCCAGTGTTTGTCCATTGGAATAACCCCCGTTTTTGTATACAATACATGGGCAACGTATTGGAATATGACTTTGAAACACATTTAAAGGAGACTGCAACTGGCAACAAAAGAATCGGCAAGGAGAAACTCACCTTCATCTTAAGACTATGATATAATTCATGCAGAAAGTACTGGGGAAAAAAATCAACTTTATGTGCCTTTAAAATTGAAAATGCACTGTGTTGTCCATTTCAACCTACTTACTCCACATGAAAGTAAATGAAAACCAAACAAAGTTGCCAAAATAACCGTATTTTTTCATGTAAAGACATTTTCACTTCAAAAACTAGAGCTTGATTAAAGTTTTTAGAGCTTGTACCTCCTGTGCTTTGAAGACCTTCTTGTCCGAGAAGAGCACTTCGTTCCAGACCACCTCCACTCCCTCTTCTGTGTCCATGGCCAGAGAGGCACTTTCCACACCAGGCACATTACCTTGGCTGACCTGCAGTAGACAAATGGAGAATCAAATGTAAGACTTAATGGTATCATTAGAGCTGCAGACCCTGAAGCACTGCTTTAATGGCATCTTTATTCTGAGACATCACTAAACCAGCAGTAATTGATTTTTTCTGATACTTGGGCAAAAGCAACAAGCCATAAACACATCATAAATATATTACCAGCCTGCGTTTAAAGTAGCTACAGAATATATATATTTATATCGCAGCATTATCAATCATTTTCAGCTTGTTTATGTTCATGTAACGAATAGAAGTGTGTCAATATGTGTATCATTTAGAGGCTAACTGTTTATCTGCTGTTTGCTTCTGGATAGAAACCATTGTTGTCAGATTTTTGCTAAAAAATGGCAAAACGCTGCAACAGAACAGCTCAGCTGCATGAGAGGAAAAATTGTACTGAAAGATGCAAAGATGCTATTTATAGCTGAAAGGGACTTAAAAGTCAGGTGAGAGTCTTTCTATTTGATTTGACAAAGCAAGTTATTACAATTTCCACTGCATGTCGCATTCGCAGCATTAAAAACCTCCCATGCATGAAGTCAGAATGTTCTTGTCATTATTGCTTTTTCAATATTTTCATTTTTTAAATCAGTCTTTTGATATTGCATAAGAACAGCAGAACCAGGGAGCTTACTCTTTGTAAATATCTTCCCATCATGCAAATAAGGAGAAAAATGAATGAAGAGAGCCAATTGTATCGAATTACAAGTAAGTTCAAGTGAAATCAGACCTCATGGGTTTTACATATTCAGTCAATTTAACCACTATATATATATATCATATACACTCAACAAAAATATAAACACAACACTTTTGTTTTTGCTCCCATTTTTTATGAGATGAACTCAAAGATCTAAAACTTTTTCCACATACACAATATCACCATTTCTCTCAAATATTGTTCACAAATCTGTCTGAATCTGTGATAGTGAGCACTTCTCCTTTGCTGAGACAATCCATCCCACCTCACAGGTGTGCCATATCAAGATGCTGATTAGACACCATGATTAGTGCACAGGTGTGCCTTAGACTGCCCACAATAAAAGACCACTCTGAAAGGTGCACTTTTGTTTTATTGGGGGAGGGGGGGCACACGATCTTGGAGGTGAACATGCTGGATGTGGAGGTCCTGGGCTGGTGTGGTTACACGTGGTCTGTGGTTGTGAGGCTGGTTGGATGTACTGCCAAATTCTCTGAAACGCCTTTGCAGACGGCTTATGGTAGAGAAATGAACATTCAATACACCAGCAACAGCTCTGGTTGACATTCCTGCTGTCAGCATGCCAATTGCACACTCCCTCAAATCTTGTCACATCTGTGCCATTGTGCTGTTTGATAAAACTGCACTTTCAGAGTGTCCTTTTATTGTGGGCAGTCTAAGGCACACCTGTGCACTAATCATGGTGTCTAATCAGCATCTTGATATGGCACACCTGTGAGGTGGGATGGATTATCTCAGCAAAGGAGAAGTGCTCACTATCACAGATATAGACAGATTTATGAACAATATTTGAGAGAAATGGTGATATTGTGTATGTGGAAAAAGGTTTAGATCTTTGAGTTCATCTCATAAAAAATGGGAGCAAAAACAAAAGTGTTGCGTTCATATTTTTGTTGAGTGTAGCTGATTGTCCCTGAAAGCTCTGTATTGTAAAAACAAAGCAGCAGAGTATTATCAAGCCCTCAATAAAACACTCAACAGCAGAAAAGCATGCCTGAACTGACTAGACTTCACCTCCGCGGTGACTATATCTGCTAAAAGCCCCACAACATCACATTCACTGAGTTATGACACTGTCAGGTCCATTAATAAAAAGTTATATCTGGGTGTCTGGGTTAAAACAGAGCACAGCACTGTCTACGAGGCATAATGCTTTATTTAAGTGTCATCAAATTCAGTTTCCATCCATTAATGGAGGAGGAGGCACCAGTGCGGATAGATGGGAGATAATTCACTGCACTGAGGTTGTGATGGATGCCTTCCAGCCAGCCGACTGTAACGTAATGATGAACCGTAAAGAGAAGCTTGTGCAAAAAGGGAAGGGATGGATTAGCCGGAGACAGTGAGGAGGATCGTGGATGAGGGGTTTCGAGGCGAGACACATGCCACAAGATGGAGGAGACGACACCAAAACGCCAAGAAGTGCAAAGACTAAAATGAAGCAGAGCTGAGTGGAAGTGAAGAGGCAGCGGCTCGGTCTATAATCTGGCAGACAGCTCGGGGCTCTAACGCTGCATGAGACGGCTAAGAGCTCAAAGACAGTTCATCACAGGATATTGCAGCCTCAGCTGGGCCGTGTGATGTAACCTCCCTTTAGGTTTATTAGTTCTGAGCCGAGCTTTGTGTGTCGGTCCACGCTGAAAGTCTCAGCAACTACTGGACGGACTGCAGTGAAATTTGGTGAAGAGATTTATGCTGCCCACAGCCATGTCCCCCCTCAGGATGAACTAGGATCATTTTCGTGATTCTCTGACTTTTTCTGTAGCTGCTTCACCACATCAGGATTACAGCTGATCAAATATTTGCAAAGATTGGACACTGAAATCAGAAAAGGTTATGACGCAAACTAGGGCTTGCACAATAGATCATTTCAGCGTCAACACAATATGAATGAATGTGAAATAAGGTAAATGAACACCTTTTTTGCTGCCTGGTGCAAAAAGAAAACCTGCACAGCTCTCATTTTCCAAAAGAAGCCTGTCTGACAGAGTATAATTTACTTTATAATGAGGGTTCCTGGATGCTCCGAGTTTTTCCTTTCACTTTATTCACAAAACACGGAGCTTGTTGACATGCAGGCTCCACATGAGCACAGCAAAATGAGCAGAAACACAAGAGGAACACTGAAGAGAAAACTTTGGCTGCAAAAAGAAATGCAACAGCAGTCGCATGGAAATATTACAGCTACAGAAAGGACAGCGTTTTCCAGAAATATGTGTTGCCAGTGTTTTTCCCCACAACTAATGTGTTTCATCATTTAAATCAGCGCCACCAAGCTTCACATTACATCCAAACACAGTGAAGTGGTCCCAAACAGTTTGCACTGAACAGTAAAACATAATTTTTGTGCTTTTTTATAATCATTTTTCATGTAGATGCATCCTATATAAAATCACCACAATCATTCTAGAACAACTTATTCTTTTCAACATAAAGTTATCATCACAATGTCTGTTATTTTTTGTGCAATCTTGATGCAAATACACTAAAATAAGATGGTTATCGTTGTAAACTTTCTTCACCTCAGCCTGTTTGTCAGAATGTCAGCATGCATTGAAATCTGAGCTGTAGCGTTTCCTGCTAATTAGCAACTGCTAGCATGCAGACATCAGCGTTTTGCTCACAAGCCCCACTGTGCATAACAACCACGGATTCATTAAGAGGAATTGACGCCTCAAAAAACTGCTGCCGTCACTGTGGAGTCTTTTGACAAGTGTTTTTCCACAAGTCTTTACCGCTTCCGCAACCCTGAACCTCTGACTTCCAGGAGATTTCCTCATAATGACCACTACATATAAAAGTAAATCCAGGATGCAGAGTTATAAAATGCTGCAGAACATTTGCAACAAGCTAGAAATATACAACTTTTTACACGTGTTTTTAAGCTATTAAGCCGCAATTTCCTTGAACTTGTTGCTGTCTGTTCTAATTTAAAACCGCAAAAATGAAGTTTTTCCACATGTGGCAATGAAAAATACATAACATCCATGTGAAGTCTCTCTGACAAAACAAGTATTCTTTTGGTTTTTAGATTGTTTCTTTCCCAAGCTCTCTCTCTCTTTTTTGAGAGCTGTAAATATGCTGTTAAAAGCTTGTTTCCACTGTAAAACAGGACCACATCTGTGCTCTTTCTGCTTTTGTTACCTACTCTGCTGACACTTTTCCCTCCCGACTTGAGACTAAATAATTAATCACTGCTTTTATACCAGTCACCACAGCAAACATCGGCTCCGTCAGTTCTGACAATTATTTGGAGACAGTCCTTGAGCCGTCACTTAACTGACAGTCTATTGACCTTCTCATTTATTTACTGGCACCACAACAAACAACAGAGAAGTGAAGGACTGAAACAACCTGAGGAGATTATTGGTGTCAAACAGCGAGATTACTGCTCTCAAATCTAAGAGAATCAATGAGTATATGGATCAAAACAAGCATCTGCTGCTGATTCTCATTGTCATCACCAACACTGCAAACCTCCCATCTGTTGCAGGACTCCTACCTTCATGTTGCTGAAAATACTTCTTCATGAATCTGCCTGGGTCTTTCTCGTGCCGCAGGATGAATTATTAACCCTTGTGTCGTCCTGTGGGTCAAAATTGACCCGTTTTAAAGTTTGAAAATGTGGGAAAAAAATAGATTTTCACAGAGAAACTTCTGATGTCCACATTTTCAGCATTTTTGGGAAATCTTAGAACATTTTTTAGTGGAAAAACAGAAATGTTAAAAATGTTTCTCAAGAACATTCACAAAAAAGTTGCTGGATTTTGGTTGACTTTTTTGTGAATGTTCTTAAAGAAAATATTACAAGTTTGACTGACATATGTAATCACTTTAGAAAGCTTTTTACTCATTTTTTGAAAACATTTACAAGAACTTTGTTGCCAAATTTGGGGGCTTCTTTAAAATTAAACTTTTAAGGAATTATTGGAATTTTCTTACTAAAGGTTTTTCAAATTTTTCAGAAATTTAGGAAATTTTTTTGCTGAATTTTTGTATTTTTTTCAGACAAGGAAACAATATTTTTTGGTGCCCATAAATGAGGATAACAGGAGGGTTAAATAATTAATGTGCTTTTTTGTGCAGTAAGTTTACTTTCATTGTGGACAAAGTCATCAAAAATGCAAAGTGGATCTGCATCATAGTGGTTGTTGATATCTGCACATTTTAATCTTATTAATATTTAATAAGATTCGATCTAGCCTGAGGTTGTTTCTTCTCATTTCTGCTTGAGGGAGTTTTAAAAAACAAACTGACACTCCTCAATCATCATCATCATCGTGTCTAAAATGTCAGCCGGGAGAGCAGCCGAGAACTGATGCACAGTTTAATGACGGGGTGGCAGCTCAACAGCTATTATTTGGGCTTCTCTCTCCACCTAAATGACTGCTTATTACAGCTAAATGCTAACCATTGATATACATTCTACAGAGCTCCACTTGTACCACGCTTCCTGACTTCATCGTCTTCGCCTCGACGCTGAATGGAGTCAAAACAGGCTTTCTGTACGGGACAGGAGGAGGTTTGTTAACCGGAGCAGACTACAAACAGCAATCAGAGCAAAGCCTGCTCTTATATTTTGCCTCCGCAGATAGTTTCTTGACAGAAAAAATGCCACTACGGTTTGTTGATTGCCCATCAGCCTACGAGTGCAGCTGCGTTGCTCTCTGAGGTGGGCAGCCGAGGAGACATGATATATAATCTCACTACACCCACTCAGCCAGAAGATGATAATCTGATTACTGGTATTACAGAGCGGCAGCACAATGCACCGACTTGCTGACAGCAGAAGAAATTCCTTTGCTTCAATAGCTGTCAGGAAGGAATCATGTCGGCTTCCCTCTGGCGTCTACGTTTTCGGCTCTTGTTTATTTTCCCGGGATGTTGCGAAACACTCGGTCCCCTGTCCCGGCGTCCCAGGGGTCTGAGCGGGGTCTGCTGCTCGGTCATGGTGGCGTGAGACTCGTAAACAGGACCCGAGACGGTGGGATCCGATTGGCTGCTGGTAGGGGAGGTGGGTTTAGGGCGTGGAGGGCGTTCATGCCAAAACAACACCATACTTCTACTCTGATGTTTGTTAAATCTACATCTGGGCCGGGTAAAACTGGATCTCCGTCACATAAACCTCTCTTTAACAGGCTATTTATTTCTGGGCTCTTCTCAGTCCCGTGATGTTTTCCGTACGATGTCCTACTTGTAAAGCAATTTGAAATATGCAGGACAATCAATCTTCAGAAAAACCAAATCTCATCATCAGGCATATTGGCATCTTCACTTCCTGTCAGATCCCATCAGAGCTGTATTCATCAGCACAGCAGATTACCCACAATCCACTGCTTTGTTGGTACTGGTAGAAGTATAAATGTGTCACTCTTAACTGAGGAGCACAGCGGAGATGGAGTGAGGTGGAATTTTGTTATCAGGGATGTGACAAAAGAGATTAAAAAGGAAATGAGGAGGGCAGGTGGCACAAAATGCTGTTTTAATCTCCGTCCCTTTTCAGTTTATGATTAAACTCTTAAGAACTCAACTCTGCGTATCAAAGTTACACATCGAGATGCTTTGCTTCATGAAAATACAAACCTCTTGAATCAAAATGGCTTAGATGTAGTTCTACATTGCTACTTTTTCTAAAAATCTATAAATTCCCTGCCTCTACTTCCACATAACTTCCCATTTGCTGCAGCTGGAGGACACCAGCTCACCCACGACTCAGTCCAAACCAGTGTCAATTTCATAAATAAAACACTACACAACAAAAACTATTCATAAAGAACATGTTTTTCCACAATAAAAACTTAATATAATGTTACATTTTCAGACATAAACTCTGACGAAATGTACTCTTTCCTTCAAAAGATAAAAACTGAATGACAATGTTAAAAATGGATGATTAGATGAATGAATTAATGACTGTTTTAATACAAAGTGTTTTTCAGTGACCTGCGGCGCTTGTGGACTCACAGCTTGCATCTGTTGATGCTAACCAAAGTATCTCTTGTTCAGTAGAGTCATCAGTTGGACCTGGTGTGCTGCTGTTAATTAGGAAGTTCCTCATTTTGAAAAATGACAGAGCTTCATTAAGTGTCCTCTCAATGTTCGCTGATAAATAGATATATATGAAATGTCTTTAGTTTCTGTTGATTAAAATTAGATGACTAAAATGTTACATAAAGGTTAATATGCCTCATATTTTATGATATCATACTAAAACTAAATCAAAATCAGGTGCCAGAGTTAACAACAGTTGAAACACTGTAAAACTACTCTACTCTGCACAATGGCTAATTGTAACACTGGGGTAATAAAGTCATACTTGTTTGAAATGGAAACAGATTTTAAAGAACATTACTGACATAGAAAGCCCCACCCTGTATGTTGACAGAATTTGTTCCTCAGATTTGCTACATGTAAAATCCCACAAGTCTGTATTTTTGGGTCTGTTATCAATACACTGCAGTTTAAAAGTGGACAAGTTCAGCCACTGATTGTTAATTTAGCTCATAGTGCGTCTTCCAGCAAATAAACACCATATGGGCATGTTAACGAGGTTAAAAACTTGACTTTCACCACTTTAATACTACAGTTTTTCCACTTTCTAATCAAAATATGGAGGACAAAGAGTCCACACATTTACAGTAACGTCTTTAGTTTGCAACAGCCTCCATCCATTCTGTCTTTCACGCACGCTGACAATGTGAAGGCAGAGCTGATACGTTTCAGCATTTCTGCTACCAAGCACTTAAAATAGAAACTGAAAAATCTGAGCCTTCTGACAGATTTAGGAGCACAAACCCTTATCAAAAAATGAATGTGATTCACACACCAACAATCACGCAGCAAAGCCTCCCTTCATTGTTACAATGTTCGGATTTTGTTGCAACTAAGGATGTTGATTTGACTGTCTGCTCATTTTGGAGGATATTTGCTTTGCTCTTGACGTTCATTGTGTTGCACTGAAGGCACATGAGGACGGCTGAGTGTCTGTATTGTATGCTGGTAGAAGACACACCCTGCTTTCTGTGCAGAGCTGTATTTGCTTGTGGTATCAGACAAACCCTCTCCTTTCCATCCGACTACAAACTGGACCATCTGTGGGGACGGTTTCATCGTCGAGGCTCAGAGGCTGATCTTTTCTCCACGTGGCAGGAGGCCAGTGAATTATCTTAAGAAGAGAAAAGGTGGATTATCAGGCAGGCAGAGGAGAGGGCTGAACTCCAGCGCGACAGCTCTTTTAGTGCGATTCTCCCTGCAGAGGCTTCTTAAATGAAAGAGCGTCTTTGTCTGGTACAGTGTGTGTCCAAACCTCGCAGTGACAAAGAGCTTTGTCTCCGCCGACATCAGCGTCTCGCCTCTCCCCAGCCTCTTCCTACACCTCATACCTCGATGATGAGCTGATGCGCTGCACTACATTAATATTTAACAACCAGACCTGGAGGAGCAAAAGGCTACACCCAAGTGATCGCACTGTACCAGATACTTGCGAGGCCGGTGTGCTGTACGGATGGAAATGAGGCTCACGCTGCTTACTCGGTTGCTTTGTGATTTCTCCCTCTGCGTGATTTCGCTGCCATCAAAGAGGAGCGGGATCAAAGAGTTGGATTGAAATGTTGCAGAAAAAGCGAGAGGCAGAGAAAATCATGTCTAACTCTGCAATGTGGATGAGCGAATACTGGAAAAAAGACACACCCTCTTCAACTTAAGCATGCTGTTAGGTGCTAGAAATCTCAAAAATGACCATACACTGCTCCTAACTGTAAAATAAAGTAGTTTAATCACAGGTAAATTTGTAGAATACATGCTGATGACAACTACAGATATTGACGTCAGCATTATTTTTGGAAAAATAAGAACATTGGAATAAACATCGAACTGTCTGTATGCAATCTTTGTAGACAACCAAAGGATGGATGGATGGATGGATGGATAGATAGATCATTTAAGTTGTAGAATTGTCACATTTTTTGAGTTAATTTTTGCTATTCAGGTGTATTCAAAGGCTAGTCAGTTCTACAGACAAGTGCCATAAAATGTATTAGTGACTATTTCAAACATATTGCATAATGACTAGTTATTCTTCGATATTGTTATTTATAGTCTTGCATATCGAGAGTTTAGCTGTTTTGGTTAACTGCATATCATCATCATAAATGCAATCCTTTGAGCTTCAGTGTGTCTATTAATATTTTTAACTAACAAATGGAAAAAAAATCAACCAACAATGAAACTGTATTTCCTCAGAATCAACACAGGTTCAAGAGTTAAATACACAGTATGGCTACTAGAACTATATGTGCCAGAAAGTTAAAAGCTGTCTAAAAACAGCATTACAAAACCACCAAAAACATCTGGTCTGAAGTCAACAAGAAAACATCTTTGTCAAATACTGACGTGGGATGCAACAACTGTTCCCATGGATAATAAGAAAAACAATAAAATAGGAGCTGGTCTGTCACATTTATTGCGTAATTACATACACAGTTATGTGATCTGACCAAAATCGTTTTCCATAATTGCAGAAATCATTTCATTCATCTGTATAAAACACTAACAGAACTGTCACATTTCGACCACAACTTTGACATCATTTTCCACTGTTTGCAGTCTCCTTCTCTGCTATGAATAAATGGCACCAACTGTTTATTTCCAGGCACCAAACTGTAACATTTTACTGACGGCGTTCCAACAACGTTCCTCTGACTAACAGAGGCTCCAGACTAAATTTTCACATTGTTTGCACCGGTGAGCCTGACTTTTCAGTTAGCAGCACGTAATTTAGGAGCACCAGAAAGTTTTCACCCCACTTTTTAGCACCAAATAATACATTTTAAGAGTTCCTTTGTTTGTCAGTTCCTACACACATTGGTAATCTTGAAGGATGCAAATGAACGGTTTGTAAATTCAACCTGTTGCTTTTCATGGGGATGATCTGCAACTTAAAGCTAGTAAAAAATAGCTCTTCTTTGACTATAAGTACCGATGAATTGTATTGGTATTTCCGTCTCCTCGTGGCTTCGGTTTGAGACGCTGCAGGGAGCAGGGCTGCTCTGCCGCCCACTCAGCTGTCGCAACACAGCAGAGTTGCGCCTCAACTCGGAATGTCGATCCTTCCAAAAGTCCAGTCATGCATTGGCCAAACTCAAATTTAATTCCTTATGCTAGCCGTTTAGTCACGTCTCAGTGTTTTCCAAAAGTCGAGAATTACTTGGTGCTTTTGGTTGGCGTGAGACGATCAGTGAGCAAGCAGAGAATCACAGTTTAGAGGAGGAGAGCGCAACCAAAGTCGTTTACTGAAGCTACAACTTACAGATGTCTCCTAAATGCTTCACATGCACACTATCACTAGATGCTAAAAGTTACTGCTGTTCTATGAACGCCTCATATAGCGACTACATTATGAGGCTGTGCACAGAGAAGCCTCTAGTCTCCACCCTGTTACTGTAGAGCAGCAGCTCAGCCAATGTGTGACTAAATATTCATTAGCTTGAAACGAGTGAAATAAGGTGGTTTGTGATTTTATCTAGCTGGTTAAGGACGCACACAGATGCTTACAGGCATAAGCGCTAAATCATAGATCCTAGAAAATGCTTAGTCACACCTGACAGATTGTTGGTCGCACCAACATGTTCGTTGGAGCTGTGTTGATACTACCATCATGGATTAAGTTGCAAAACCAAACACCAAAACACAGCTGTGGACTCATTTTGGTTTTAAGTCAAATGATAAAGCGGAGCAAAATAACTTGCAAGTCACAATCTGGCAGATTTGCAGCTGAAAGGCGGCAATCAAAGGTGCCACTAATCTAAAATTAAAAGGCACAAAACAGATAGAAAAAGACACTTAACTGCATTTTTTGTAAGACATTTAAACTAATGCAGATTGTCTAACTTTAAATGTAAAGATACATTTATTAGCACAATGTTTCTCATCTATACCTTGCAGCAGGCTTCAAGCATTCTTGCCCCAGAGTTTTAACCTGTCATGTAAATATTTTTCTTGTAATATTAATGATTGTCACTTCCTTTTTTCATTCAGCTTGATTTGTGTGTGTTTTTGCTGCCTGGCTTCTTTCTTTTTACTGAGCTATTTTCCTGATGACGGTTTCACACCGAAACACTGCCTTAACAAACCAATCTTTGCAAGTTTAGCAAGCGCGTGAGAGTCCGAATCTTTCAGGTATGCTCGACATTCAGAGCGAAATGTTCCTTCGGTTAAATTACAGTTACGTTAAAATCTCATGGTCACGTTAGTCCTACTTAGAACACTCTCAAGGACATACATTTTTTAACTAAAGGGTAAAAATGGAAGCATCTGTCATTCTTTGGGCTCTAGCTGCTTCTTAGAAACCTCACACATCTGCAGATTATAAAGCAGGGCTTCTGTTGAATTCATTTTACAAACACTTCACAGCTCCAGACCAACAGAAGTTATTATACAGCTGCTTGCAAAGGCTGTAAGGGCCTCTAATTACACTGTACCTTCATGTTTTACCCTTAATTTATCCCTACCTCCTTTCCCTTTTAACTCATTTTCCATTGCAAAAAGATTCACTGATGACCAAAACAAGCCACACTTCATGGTGTCAAAGTCATCGACACCATCCAGATCTCCGACTGCGTGATGAGCCGACTCACACCTTCTTCCTCCTTCCTCTTCTGTCGCTGACCGTCTGCTGACCTTCACCGGCGGCTCAGCGTGAAGCTCAACAGCTGCGACAAGGAAATGTGCGATCCAGCCCTCCTCACTTCCCATTTAGATGACAATATTACATAGGTGTGAAGGATTTTTAATCATCAGGCCGAATCGCGTTAATGTGTCTGGTGGCTTTCTCAGATTAACGTCCTGCATATCCCACATTATCTAAATTAAAACGCAGCCACGGTTCTTGACCCTACTGAGCACTAAAGCTTCGGCCTCTTTCCGAGAGAAGGTCACACAGGCTGGAGGGGAGCTTTCAGACGGATCAGCCCTCATCATGTCTCACTTGTTCATTTTCTCTTGAGCACTTGAAGCTCCCCACTAAGAGGAATGTAGCAAAGCGAGGCGGGCTAGCAGAGCAGATGGATGCAGATGGGAGAGCTGCTGCAAAACCAACAGCAACGGGCCACAAAACATGTTGAAACACAGCACAAGTTACGTAGTATCTTTTATGGCCTTTCATGCCCTATTGTGCTCAGAAAATATGACCAATTTTTCATGAAAAGGTTCTGATAAAATCAAATTAGCCCTGCCAACAAAACAACTCTTCAACAAAGACAGTCAGCCCTGACACAGTCCTGCACTGGCAGGGTTCAAAAAAGATTAAAAAAAATGTCTGGTTTCTGCAAATGATGTGTCTTTCCATTCTGGTTTGGCGGAAGTAATCATCTGCGGAGTGTTTCAGTCTGTACCAGGGATACAAGATTACAGTAGCAACGCTGTCCTCGCTCCCATTGTCAGCGTGACAAAGCACAGATTTATAAGGCCAGCGGGAGAGAGATGGCAAACCGCATTTGAGAAGTAAGAAGCTGCCTTCTCTGGGACGTGATGTGCATAGGAAGTGTTGAACCGCCTCGTTACGTAAGGTCGGTACCCATTAACGGAGGTTCCTCAGACAGAAAGCTTTGATCTCACAACTACCTCCAAGACAGAGGCGTGGATCTGTGAATGTTTTATGCAACATGCATGTAAGAGCAGGTGAAGGGATGATGCCATGTTGTGGACGATCTTCAGAGGAATCATACATCTCATTGATATCAGTGCCGTCTTCTCCTACTTTCCTACTCCACAAAGCAAAACCATGATTGTTTGTGACAACATATGCGTAACAGAAGACAACATGGCATTTTGTCTCCCCTGCCACCGTGAGACTGACAGGAAAAACAAGAAAAGCACGTTTTACTAAACATTTAGATTTTTTTTCTTAGGGCTAATGCAGATTTTTAGTAATCAAGGAAATCAAGAACCAATTTGGAAAAAAGTGAAACTCGTGGAGTCAAAATTTGGAACAAGACAAGCACTCAAAGACCGCAGTACTCCGCCAAGGGCTGCTCAGTCGATGTATCATTTCCAATGGATAAAAAATGTTGTTGCGCTGAACACAGGTGTGTGTTATGCATGTGTACGTTATGTACAGATACCGAATCGCGTGATCTAAATATGTAGCGGGCGACGGGAGTTGATGGGACTCGGAAACACTGAAAATTTAATCAGTTGTTCCTTGTATCATTTCCAACAGATAAGTCCTGATAAGTCTGCAGCGGTGGATTTGCAGTAGGATCACAATCATGTGATCTTCAGCAGACAGCTGATGCAGTGTTCACCTGTTGTCATAGTTACAGTGACACGTCGCTATCTTACAATCATACAGAAATCTTTAAGAAATCTGTGGATTTAGACTATAAGCCACATCACTGCCAAAATCTAATCACTTGGTCTTTGTGTCATTTCTGACCTTCCCTGAAAACTTTATCCAAATCTGTTTGTCCATTGCTGAGCAATGTTGCACACAGACAGACAGACGGACGCCGATCGCCACATACCCACACATAACTCTGCTGCATTCCTTGGAGTGAAAACAGCCTGTGCAGTACCCCCTACATGTTCCTGTACAGTTGTTAGCACATTACTAATTCCTTGCATTCAGATTCATCTATCATATTTTTGTACTTTATCTTTTATTGCTCTTACAGAATGTTTTGTTTTGAAATTTTCTGTACTTCCTATTTTGACTGGTGTTCATATTATTATTTACTTTTTTTTAACTCGGCTCCAAGAGAGCCCGGGACAAGAACTCCTACATATCTAGACTTTCTGTTTGCGCACAAATGGCAAATAAAAAGTCTTAGAATAGTAACAATTAGTTCAATTTTCTGAAAAGTGTAAAACAAGTGAAGATTACCACTTCTGAACAGATCTTTCAGGATACAATCAGAGCAAAAATCAGGATGCAGAGATCTGTCAGATGGTTTTCGTTTCTCGGTAACTATATTCACGACTAAGTCTGTAGGAGGGAACTTTCACAGAAGATTGTCACATGATCTTTGAGCCACATCGCCCACCCCTATATATACATGTACATATAAATAGACAGTGCATGTGTCTGCATGCATCAGTGTCAGTGTTGTTTTCACACTAATTTACACTTCAAGTCAGAGATGTTAACAATCTAGGGTTGGGCTTAAGTAAAGCTGTAAAAGAATGACTTCATAATGTGCATTAATGCAACAGCTTAACCTCAAAAATTCACACTGAAATACTGGCACAACTAGAGTTTTGATAAAAATAAGAAAACAATAACTTTGCTCGGCTGGATGTACACACAAAAATGTGTTTCTTACAAAAAGAGGCTCCAGTATTTCTTTCAAATTAATGATTCTTTAAAAAAAAAAAAGCGTATTCATCCAACACACAAACCATACATGAGGCTGTTTTCATGAACAATACTCATGTGGAAGTCGTGTGCCCTGGACCCTTAATATTTAAAAGGTAAAACTCAACAAAATGTTAGTTTTGAAAATAGTACCAATAATATATAATAACATAACGTAATATACATGCAACTTTCAGTGCCAGTACGAACAATCATGTATTTAATATCATAGTCAGCTGCTTTTTTGCACAAAACTCTTTTTAGTGAATAAAATATGCCAAATTTCGGTGTGTAACGTTACTTTCTCCCTGATTTTGCTGATTTAGATCGCTGAAATGGATCACAGATTGAGAGTAGACCAAGAATGACAAGAGTAAGCTCTGACATCAACTTCCAAGACTCCGCAGTTTTTAATACTTTGCAGTGTTGGTATATTTTGGTTTAAATGTATAGATATTCACATTTAGCTGAACTGCTGCCTAATTAAAATACAGAGATAAAGCTAAAAGACTTAACAAATCTGACTCATTTAGCAATCAAATATTTATAATAATGAACAAGTTAATTAATAAATCTGTATAAGCGAAAATATCTCAGTAAACAACCCCATATAGCTTCTTTTTTCTAAGACCAAAACGGTTAAAGAGAGACTAATGAACCACATTTCTAACTGGTAACTCTCTGCTGGTCGACTCATCAACTAATTGACACTAATGACTTTCTAATTCCACTCAAACCTGCACACTCCACTCAGTCTGATGTGAATTCTGAGCAGAGCGTTGTCAGAACCTTCAGCGTCGAGGCCGACTCCCCTCCAAACACACACCCATGCATTTCAACCAATCAAACATTCTTGTATTCAAAGTGGAAACGGGAGAGAGAGAGAAAAAAAGAGAAAAAACACAAGGTCAGGGCGCTTTGGGGTCATTTTATCTGCTCTACCTGCAGCTGTGTTTACTCAGTGTTCTGCTCAAGCTCTTAAGACAGAAGATAAAAGCTCCTTGACTGGCTTTTAGAACATTTATTGGGTGAAGGAGAAGAAAAAAATGTTCATGCAGCCAACAAACCCTCAAGTGCGGAGGCAAAAAGTCTTTTTTTATTGCTTCTAGCATTGGTGAGATTGGCATCTTTCCGTCTCTTAATCTGGTGTGAAGAAAATGAGTAGCAGGTGTAATCTGACCGACATGTGAATCAGCATAAGGGAGAACAGGTAGTACCAACAGAACACTCCGTCTTATCTCACCTGAGCTACAACCTGCCTGTCCTTTACTGACAAGAGGTTAAAACTGGATAAAGCAGCGAGATAAATCCACGTTATCACCACCGGTGTTAACGGGTCTGGCATTTTCAGCAGTGAAACTGGTCATTTATCTAATCTTTCTTGCCTTTTGATGCTGGTTTTACAGGATAAATAGGAGAAAGACATGAAAACACTCATCAAAGGTCAAGAGTAAAGCTTACAATGTCACCACAAACACACTGCAGCCCAAAGAATAAGAATTATTGTGTTATTTTTATGTAAAGTCCACAAAATCAACAACGATTTACTGAAAAATTACATTATTTACTCATATTGGAATAAAATCAGGAAATAAAAATGACTTTAAAAATGGGTAAAATGGTAAATAATAAAAGTGTAACTCACAATGTCACAACAAACACATCACAGCACAGAGAAGCATAATTATTCTGTTTATTGTTGACATATTTTGGTCCTGACACACCGGCTGAGTTATTTATACTCTGATCAGACGGGATTTCTGTGAATCATGTCAAATATTTGTGCTCCGCTTCACATTAACTCCAAGAATAACAGACGTAATTAGAGAAAAAACTCAATTTAAAGCCTCAATATAACATTAAATTATGTGTGGCAGCAATTTTTTTGCTTCCTGTGGTGAAGCTTTGCTTCTTCCATCTGGAGGAGCCTGAGGTTAACAAGGCTGACCTGCTGAGCGTCACTTTTAATAAAGCAAACAGACCCTCGATCAAAAGAGCGCCCGTCTTATCGGAATTCTATAGAAAAACACACAGCAGAGTCAAAAAAAAAAATTTCTGCACAGTATTCCTCCATGATCTTCACCGTCCTTCTATTAAATAACTGCATTGCTTCTAATCATCTGTTGTTTTAAACCAGAGGAAAGCTGCTCGGGGCAAATAAATTTCCTGTGAGAACAATGTCCTCTTGTGTTTAGAAGAATTTAATCTGTTTCTGTTTTAATATCGCAGCAGTGAATCAATCAGACATGCAGCAACAGTCTGACCCCTGCACTAATTTCATATTTTCTTTATCAGCTCTGCAGCAGCAACAATATACGGTTTCACACAGGCAGGAAAAATGCCTCCAGACCAACATTCTTGCATAACGCCGACAACAGGCCGATTCTCTAATTTCACAGCTCCGGCAGAGTTATAGATTCATGCTGAGTCATAATTGTGGAAAATCTGCGTGAATCAGCAGCAGCTCGTTTCTCCCGTTTCCTCTCAGGGGCCGACTGATCGATGCTACAACTGCAGTTTATGTCATATTCACAAGAAATTAACTGTTCTCAGTGAATAACATCAACAGATTTCACCTCTCTTCCACCGCCTCGGGCTAAAACGGATTTTTCCTCCTTAAACTTCCGAATCCTGTCTCCTTCAGAGTCCGTTCTGGTCACAGTGTTCGGCCTTTTAAACTTCGCATTTTCCCATCGTAAAAACGAGCCTCTTCTGCAGTGTGAGAAGCTTCTGAATTCTTTCCATGAGTTTGTGGTCAGTGTGGGAATGTAACTGAGTGGATTTACTCAGATACTCAGAGTAATCCTGATGTGTTTCTACATTTCCACATTACGCAACTTTCACACCACTACATTTCACAGGCAAACATTGTACCACTTGTTCCATTTTGTAAGTGCTTTTTTCCACTGACACATCTGTATTGTTACACATTATTATACACTACCAATCAACAAAAAAAAGTCACCACTTGGATGCAACTAAGCAAACAGGTAAGAGACCTCCATTGGATAATTACTGCAGTAATGAATATGTTTGTATTTGGTGCTTTTGAGTCCAATATTCACTTTTCTTTCAGCTCTGCTTTGGTCTCCTACAGCTCAAGAAAAGCAGTTCATCTTTAGAAAATAAGTACTGAACTACACTTTAAAAAATGCTTTTAAAACAATGTTTAACTGCATTTTATCCAACAATTTACTATTATTTTAGACATTTTACCCATTTTACTAAACGACAGAAAATAATTGGTAAAATCACAGGAAAAAAAATCTTCATTTTACATGGTTACTATAAAGGAAATAGGCCAAAACTGTACATATTGAATACAAAATCATTTGGTAATTTGTTCTTTTAGAATGCTGGACCATTTTTACTCAATTTAATTTATTGTGTTTGAGATGTTTGCTGTCGTTTGACAAAAAATACAAAAATGACTGAAAAAATTACAAATACTAAAGTAACTGATTGATATTTTCCAAAATTCTTGATTTGTTAAACTACAGATAAGTGGTAAAATCACAGAATTCAGTTCAATTCAATTAAGATTTCAGAAATCAGTACCAATTAAAAAATAGCAATAAAACAGGCCAAAACTGGACATAATATCCACATGAAAATCTGCATTTTTCCAAATATGTGACCTAAAATTGATGTTTAACTGTTTTATTAGCTGAAAAATTTTTGTGTCATTTTCAGACATTTGCCCTTTTCTGGTAGCCTAGCCATGCTACACCCATGTTTCTGACGGCACAAGGGTCTAGGAACGCTCGACAGGGAGGGAGGCGGGCTAAAAGGTTGTCTATCAAATCACTCTGCAGCAATTGGGTAAGTATACAACCAATCAACGCAACGAATAGGCTGACGTAGTTCCTAGAGCACCGGCGGATTGTGGCTAAGTCCCGTTAGCTTCCCAACCAGCGGAGCCGCGGAGCCAACTGGTATATTAAGGATTTGCCATATCCCGTCGGCATAAGTCCAAATACGTCTTTCTTCTCAATGAAACACTTCAGTGCCGTCCTTTGTTTATCTTTCAAGTTGAATTTTAGCTTCAAATCTTTAAGGGCTGTGGCCAAAGCCGAGTCGAAAGATAACTGTTTATTGTGCGCTGGTTGTTTCCGTCAGAATCGTCGCGCCTCTGTCGTCACTTCGTTACGCTCGCCTTCTGACTCTACACTTCATGGTGATTGGTCCGGCCAGTTTTAGGAGAATCCAGCCTCGAGCCTTATGGAGGGTAACTAGACCCACCCTGGCAGAGAATTAAATTCGTTGCTGTGGGTTGTCTAGCGCGGCTAGGCTACTTTTCTGGCACTTTTGCTGCCAATTTTTCACAAGTTCTTATATATTTTTTAGGGCATGAAAGGTGAAAACAATTCAGTTCTGTGTGATTTCATTGCTACTTGTTCACTTCTTCACACATAAAATACAGATTACAGCGGCTTTAACGGTGAAATGTGCAATTCTATTAGCAATAAACTTCATGTGAAAGTCTGTGAGTGTCTGCACTTAAAATAAACACAAAAAAACGAATGTCTGTACACATCCCTGATTCTGTAAATTAGAAAATTTTTTCCAGGACATTAGATTTAAACGCAGGACCTCAGTTAGCATGTCTGTGCTGCTGCTTTCTTCGCTTCAGAGACTTACCCACAATTCAGAGCCTTTTGGCTGACAGAGGAAGCCCAAAGCCCTCCAAAAACTGTACTTCTTTATTCTGCAGCAGCATGAATATGTTGTTGTGTGTTCATCAAACGGCATCACTAACAATACATCCGTTCAGAAAGAGAGTTTAAAGGAGCTGCACATTAAATCTGAGCTCTTTCTTGCATTTCGTTGCCCTTTATGACGTCAGGTAAAGTTTGTGGGGTTTCAGAGTTTAGGACGACAGCTTCAAACTCGCTCACCCACACAGCGAGAACTCTGGCACCAAAGGGAGGATTTTTCAAAGAATTCCAGCTCTTGGAATATTAAAATCAATTCTAAGTAGGCTGCCTAAAAAACTGTGGAGTCAAAACTGGCACCCTTCTTGTCTCTTTCTGCAATTCACCCCGGAGAAGCTTAAGAGGGCCTGGCAGCGTCTGAGCGAGTATTAAAGTTCTCCATAAAGCGGGGTAATTTCTGCCCACTGGATTACCCAACTCATGCTTGTAAATCCAAACACACTGCTTGCTTCATTGCTACTAGAAACCGAACGGAAGAGTCAACCGCACCCCCCCTCCTCCTCCTCCTCCTCCCCTGATCTGCATCTCCAGCAGGGGTTACTGCAGTACAGCTTTCCAGCAACGCAGAAGAGGTGACTCAGGGTAAAAGCTCAAAAGGCTTGGCAGTCGGCAGCAGAGCCTTTATTGAGCCACAAGTAGCCAGCCAGCAACAGTTAAAAAGCTTGGATCGGGCTCAGCGGCGGCGTGCTCGCGCATGTTGGGGCCGACGTTAGCTCGTAACACGCCCATCACTGCAGGCAAAACAACACCGAGAAGCAGAAGAAAACGCTTAAGAGGAGTGCGAGAATGCAGTTAAGCACGAGTTTCAGCTATAGTCGGGTTTACGAGGCCTCAATTAGTCAAGTGGGCGACATGAAGCTTGTTAAGAAGGTCCCATGTGGCGAAACAGAGGAGGAGGCTGACGGATGTGAATCAGAGCAGAGTTGTGTTTATCGTGTGGCTTTTTTATCTTCCCGGGGGGGGGATTAAACTGAGAAAGCGAGAGTGAACCTGAGCTGCCTCTTCAGTGCGTGTTCAAACAAAAGTCTGCTGCCAGACAAGCATGGAGACAGCGAGCTCGGTCGTTTTTCTGGTGCCGCTTACATAACAAAGCTCCATAGTAGAGTCAGTGAAAGCACCGCATGGGGGGTCAGCGTCTGTTTATCTAACCCTCACCTACCTGTGCACGCTTTCTGCACAAGACAGCAACAACTACTGTGCTTTTTTTGTCGTCACAGCGTCCACGCAGAGGTTTTAAAAATAGCCAAATGCTCTGTGGGTGTGGCGGCTCGGCTTCAGGTGCCATTAAACAGGACACAGGAAGTCCAGTTTGAGTGAGAGATAGGCGAGTTTAAAGACACAACATTACACAATGGTTTGTAAAACTGAGTCACTGAGTAGTACAACCCTGGAAAGTTATCGCAGAAGCTGGAATTTTTTATCTTTCATCATAACAATAAGTTGAACAACAGAAATGTGGTGTTTATGTTGCAAAGTTATCTAAATCATACGAGGTTGTATAGCTAGGGCTGCAATTACCAATCATTTTCACTGTTGATTAAATGAGAAAACTGTGAAAAATATCAGAGTTCCCAAAGTCCAAGATGACAGCCTTAAATGTCAAAATATTCAAATGATGAAGCTAAAATCAGAGAAGTTTGATTAAAACTGATTAATCTATTATCAAATTATTTGATCCATCAACCCCCTAAATCACAAAACCTAATAGAGGGTTTGGAAACAAAAATTACACAATTTGTCACAGCAGAAGATGTAAAAACAGAATATTTGAATTTTTAACTCTCTGATCTGATGGTCAAAATCTTAGCTTAAAATTGCCATATTTCCTCCAAATCCTAACTAATAAAAAAATGTACCAAAAATACAGAATTTGCTCTGACCTGATTCTGTAAAAATGAAAAATTCTGCACTTCTCGATGCAACTGTCAAGCCATTATTTAGTCTGCTGTGACCAGCAGTCTCACGACAATAATTTGTGGACAATTTAGGTGAACTGGGATGAACTGTAGGCTGTGTATACAGACAGGAGACAAGTATGGAGACCAATAAAAAATGCAAAATCACATATAATCACCACTTTTTCCAATATTGGTTGCACTTTTTGTGGGTTTTTGTATAAGAAATCGAAGAAATTCAGCTTTTGTTTTTTATTTCTTAATGTTTTATGGTATTATAACATTGTTTTATTTCTCAAAAGTCATTGTGCGAGAAATGCACGGCTTTATATCGCAGAGAAAAATGAACCCAGTGAATAAAAATGTGAGCGGAACAACAAACACCCAGAAACTGTTTGGGATTTAAAAGGCTAATACACTCATAGCACCTCCACTTATAACACTAAATTGTGCAAAAAGCTGAGCCAGCTTGAATTTCTTTCCAGTACAACCTTTTTTTTTTTGCCAGAGCTCTTACCACTGAACACACACTGCTGCTGTCTGTCTGAACATGGCTTTTGTCCGAGCTAAAAACACTCCCATGGGGTTAGTGTCCTGGGAAAGAAAGAAAAGCCTCCAATTTTCTGCATGTTTGCAAGTTTCTCCTCATTTTCCATTTGACTTGTTTGGACGCGTCAATTCTGGGATTCTGTTGCTCTGTGAAGAAGCGGTGAAGAGTTTTGGAAGAGGTAGTAAGAAAAAGGACGTCATCTTCGCATGTCAGAGACAGAGAGGAGGCCACAGAACTGATGATAAAGATGGACAAGACGTCACAGAAATAACAAGGTGCAAAAATCATGTTTAACCCTCCTGTTGTCCTCATTTACAGGCAACAAAAAATGTCGTTTTCCTGTCTGAAAAAAAATCCAAAAATTCAGCAAAAAAATTCCTCAAATTTCTGAAAATTGCACAACCTTCAGGAAGAAAATTCCAATTAACTCCTTAAAAGTTTTATTTTAAATAAAATCCCCCAAATTTTTCAAGAAAATTCTTGTGAATATTTTCAAAAAATGAGTAAAAATCTTCCAAAAAACATCTAAAATGCGGGTCAAAATTGACCCATTTTAAAGTTTAAAAATGTTGAAAAAGTATATATTCTCACAGTGAAACTTCTGATGTCCACATTTTCATCATTTTTGGGAAATCTTTGAACATTATTTGGTGGAAGAAAAATGTTAAAAATGTTTCTTAAGGACATTCACAAAAAAATCAACCAAAATCCAGCGAATTTCGCTGGATTTTGGTTGATTTTTTTGTGAAAATTCTTAAGAAAATATTAGAAGTTTCACTAATCATTTTAGATATTTTTAGGATTTTTGGAAGATTTTTACTCATTTTTTGAAAATATTTACAAGAATTTTCAGAAATTTGGGGGATTTTTTGCTGAATTTTTGGATTTTTTTTCAGACAAGGAAACAATATTTTTTCGTGCCTGTAAATGAAGACAACAGGAGGGAAAATAAACATTTTTAACATTTCTTTTTTCCCATCAAAAAATGTTCAAAAATTTCCCAAAAATGTTAAAAATGTGGACATCATAAGTTTCACTATGAAACTATATACATTCTCCACATTTTCAAACTTTAAAAGGGGTCAAGAAAAATGAGACCAAATAGAGAAGGCAGATGGCATTTCATCCCTAATACAATTTACTGTGCAGGTAACAAAACGCTGCCTTTTAAATCCTATCGTCTGTCCCTTAAATTAATGAAATGTAAACCACATTCAGTCCTCTAACACGGAGGACACGACCTCTGTGTCCTCAATAGTAACTAAAGCCCTCATTATCAGAATGGACGCCTTTGTTTATGAGCTCCATATTTAATTCATCAGACCTCCGACTGATTGATGGTTGCCGGGACGCTCTCCTAATTCAATTGCGGCTCCTGCATCACAGCAACCTGCTTTACTTTCACCCTGCAGATCTGCATAAACGGCACATTCAAATTCTGAATATAGATCAGCTTTCATGTGCCGAGCAGGGACGACGGCAGACTCACGGAGGCGAGGAAATCTGATTTCAGCTTGTGAAGAGCCAGTTAGATGTTATTTCTGCTCCGGAGGAAGAGGGGGTTCATGATCAACGACGCCAGACTAAAGCTTCATAAAGGATTTGTTGGTTTTTGCTTGTATCCCATTTGAACATTTTACCCGGCGTGTTCATTGTCATAACATCGCAAAATTGGTTTGCATTAATTGACACTTCTGAGCTGTGAGTGGCGCTTTGGTTTCAAGTGTCGAAACAAGAAATTCTTCCAATTTTCCCGCAGCTGTTCCGTTATTGATTCAGCAAAAAGAGCAAACGAATGAAAGGAATTAAAATCCGAGCGACAAATCAACAATCACCGGTACATTCTGCAAGACTTGGCTGCAAAAGTGGAAACACTTAAGAGCGTATCTAAGCTTTTAGGGCGAATAAATAAATATCAAACGCTTGTCAATACTTCCCTCCACATTAAAGCTATTAAACATGTTTGTGCTGCTTCTCTACTAGACCCATTCCCTTTATTATGTACATATTTGGTTTCAAAGGTCAAGCTATGATCTGCTGGAGCGCAAATGCAGAGGAATGAACACCTGAACAGTTTTCATATCAGCAAACTAAAGAAAGCTCCCTTTGAAGCCGGAAAGTCTCCTGAAACCCCGCGTGGTATCCCGTCTTTATTGACAGTTGAAGCACACAGGTCTTTACAAGGAGAGTCGTGTTTGTTAAGGCTTTTTTGTGACATCGGGAGGGCTTGTATGATGTTTTTACAGGCCGACATTCACACACATGTTCCCAGATCAAAGTCACAGAGAACGCCGAGGAGGAGGAGAACCTTGGCCTTTGGCTTACAATAGGAGGAGGGTGGAAAAAAGAGCGATAGCAGCCAGACCGTAACTGCGGTTTCAGTGTCTTTACAGGCTTTTTGCTTTGTAGACTATAAAGAAAAGCATGGTAAAAAAAACAGTGGAGTACTGTACTGATTAAAAGCTGTCAAAATAACAGCAACTATCTGTGATATAATTGTATTTTTAGCTGCTTTATTATCAGTAAAACGTAGTGTAAAAGTGCAATTTATTGGTCATGTATTGTAAAAAAAACACAATTAGCATTTGTAAAATTGCTGACTTTTAACGTTGACATTATGTGTACAGTTTTTGCTTTGTTTTCTTTCTTTTTATACAATCAGCGTGGAAATGATATATTTTTTTCACCGTGATTTTACTGGATATTATCTGAAATTTCACAAACAAGCAAAATCTGCGAAATAACAGTAAATATTTTGATGATTAACAGCAAATATATGTAAAATATTGATATTTTTGATGATTTAAATGCAGTAAGAATTGTGTCAAATGTTGTAAAGAAAGAATAAAAGTGTATTATTCACAGTTTTGCCTCCTTTTTTTAACCTTTCTTCCCCACACTGAACATGTAAATTTACACTTTTTGTTGTGATTTTAAAAGATATCTGTAATTTAACAAAACAAGGAATTGTAGCCCTTAACAGGAATAATTGTTCTTTCAAATAACACCAGATATATGTAAAATGTTGACATGTTTGCTGATTTATATACAGTCAGGTTGTGTACTTTTCCTGTTCAATGCTGTATAAAGAAAAATAATGTATTACAATCACGTAAAAATACATATTTTTCATATGTGCATTATTTACAGTCTTTTTTATGTAATTTAGCGTCTTTTTTCGTGATTTTACAAGGTATGAACTGTTGTTTAACAAAACTGGGAGAACAACAGTAAATTAATGTTAAATGGCGCAAAATCTAGTTAAAAACAGTGAACATTCCTTTTTACAGTGTACAACAGCTCGTGTAAATAGTATGGTTTCCCATATTATGGGAATCAGTCAGCGGACTGCAAACACTTATTAAAGGATTCACGTTACGATTCACAACAGGAAGCAAGCTGATGCTATTATTATAACCCTGCATGTGAATGCATCACAGTCACAAGGATGTGTTTGTAAACCCCTAAATGTTTGGAAATTCCACCGCTGGATATTTTTGTCTGCTTATCATCAGCAGATATGATGTAATTTGTCTACAGTATTAGTGGGCAAATGTGCACCGGGTCTGACTCCGATAACTGATTACTAACGACAAGCTGAGATGTAAATGCTGTGGGATGATCGCATTTCTATAGTCTGTGGTTGAACAGAACAGCTTTGTTAAGACCAGCTGTGCTCTGTTTAGCTGTGCTGCCATTAGCGGTCGATCAATGCTTTTTCCAGGACTGATACCAATTACTACTAATGAAGGAGACCAACAGACTACATTTAGGACCGATGTACACTAAAGTTTAAAAGCTTTGGGTCACCCGGACAATTTAATGTTTTCCATGAAAACTCACACTTTTATTCATGTGCTAACATAACTGCACAATGGTTTTCTATTCATCAATTAGCCTTTCAACACCATTAGCTAACACAGTGTAGCATTAGAACACAGGAGTGATGGTTTCTGGAAATGTTCCTCTGTACCTCTATGGAGATATTCCACTAAAAATCAGCTGTTTCCAGATAGAATAGTCATATGCCCTATTAACAATGTCTAGACTGGATTTCTGATTAATTTAGCGTTATCTTCACTAAAAAAAACACTTTTCTTTCAAAAATAAGGACATTTCTAAGTGGCCCCAAACTTCTGAACAGTAATGTACATTTGCATTAAATATTTAAATCTAGAATAGCAAAATCTAATACAAAAATCTGTTGAAATCCCCATTGTTTATTTACATTTTGCTAAATATTTAGATGTTTTCTTGGCTAATGCAGATTTTTAGTAATCAAGGAAAATCGTTAACCGATATCTGGAAAAAAACAAACATCTTGGAGAAAAAATTCAGAATAACACTAATTTTAACACCAAATTCTGATGAAATGCCTTTGTTCATTTCATTTCAGCTTAGTTAAAAGAGAACTCCTTGACATTTATTCTCCAGTTTTATTAGACTGTTCATCATAATGTGCAACCAATCAGATGGAGCTGAAAGATGCCAGTATCAGAGCTACAGTTGCGCATTTTTTAATTAACATATTTTATCGAGAACGGGTTTATTTTTTAAATCTGAAATATGCTCAACATTGAATCGATTTCCAGCCAGCATGCTGCTTGGCTTGTTGCCGTTTGAGTACAACGCGCATATGATGATGACTTCCCATAAACTGCAGCAGATATGACAGCGACCTACATCTTTTTTATGTGTTGTACGTGTGGGCGGAGACAGAGCAGCAAATTTCCAAATTTAATCACAACATGTTGTAGGCACATGTGGCTTTTCACTTAAATCCTGCACAAAGTCACTCAAACAGCTCAGTATGAATGGCATTAAAGAGGAGAAAGGGAAACAGCTCAAATCAGCAGATGGGGAGTGCATCAACTCTTCCAAACAAAAAAGAAAAGAAGGTGTGGATGTCAGATACTGGTATACTACTCAGAACACTGAAGATGCGTAAGCGAGAAAGGTGCAAGAGACAAATTTAGAAAAACACACATTGTTGCTTGGTTCTAGTTCTGCTCCCTTGTTCTTAGTTGACCTGTTTTTTGCTCTCTTACGTAGTTTTTGCCTTTCATATCTTATTTTCTACATTACATTTCTAAATTTATACTATTATCTCAGAACCTTCTAAGTGTTATTTAATGTCTACTGTTGCACGAAGAGAGGGGAACATAATTTCGATTCTTGGCATGTCATGTGCATACTGAAGATTTGACAACAAAGCTGAATTTGACTTTGATTTGTAAAACCAGACTTTCTGTTATGAGTCCAAGTCCAAGATGAGAGAACTCTTGCACTGAAACTCGAAACTTAACAGCCACTTAAGGCATTATAAAACTGATGTCACAAGCTGAGAAGTACTCTGCAGATTCGTGGTTCCTTGTTGGTGTCCATTTGCGGAACTCTCCACATATGCAAAGTGAAGGATTATGGGAAGCAAACTAGCCAGCAGCACATCACCTGAGGGGGACGTTGCTGTTCACAGGTCAAATACTGACTGACTGAAAGGTTGGTTTGAACCAGAGAGTGTTTAGATTGTTTAGATAGGAGGAACAATGCACTCCGCTGTGACTTCTGTCTTTTCCGCAACAGGGGCAAAAGCAAAAGGTCAAACAAAAGCAGAAACACGAAAGAGTCGCCTATTTTTCCTGTTGTTCCACATAGTTCTCACATAGTGTTTCAGCTACAACAGGTAGGCTTGCGCCTCCAAAGCTCTGCATAGCTCCAAGTAGAACCTCATCTAGTAAGCCGATCTAAAAATGCCAAATCCTGGTCATTGTTTTGCTGCTGAAACATGTTTTTCCTAAACTGTGTTGAGGGATTACGGAAAGCTGATTCCTCGTGCAGAAAATCCATTTCTCGCCTGTAGAAGAATACAAGTCGCAGCTTTTGAGATGCTATTTCACTCGAGGCTTTTCTCCCCAACATGTTTTACGGTTTGTTCCAGTCTCCACAATTTCAAACAATGCCTTCTTATTCTAAACCCGGCTCTGGTTTAGTCGCTCACATCTGTTTGTTTTTTCTGCAGCAGGTTTTCCCTCCAAGACCGCTGAAATGCGAGACTGAAGGTTTGAAATCCAAACCAAATAAATTCCTTCCTACCGTCCATTGTTGCTGTTCTGAAATATCCTCATGTGATGTCAAGCTGTCTAATGCTGGCCTGTTCGCCAAACTAAATACAAAAACAAGCACAAAACTAAAGATTTAGGAATAAAAGGTAGAATATTTGAGTTGCTGGCGCCTTCAGTGCACTTGATTTAATTTAGAAGCAGACACAAAAGCAGACACTAAACAAAGAAACATGAATAATGACGCCATTATGCAGTCTGAATTATGTAAATCCAAATGGAACTGTTAAGTCTTGTTTTCCTGTGATAAATGCCAGAATTCTGTCTACTCACGAGTCCAACGACGCAAGAAAAATGAAAAAACAAAAAAAACATGTCTACATTTGCACGCTGATTCTCTCAGAAGATGACTCGAGGAAAGCGGCGTCTTTCAGAGATCTTGCCGGCTGCTTGTGCGACATGCTTGAGGAGGTCGAAGGCATTCCTCGGAGGCCGGGATGTCATGTGATGTGAACCGCTGTGACAGCCCCGTGAAAGCCTGCAGAGACTCCTTTTCACGCCAGCTTTCCCGGCCGACTGGCAGAAAATCGGGGGCGGCTCCATTTCGCACAGCTGGAGCGGAAAACGCTGACAACCACCTCCACGTACGTCCCACCGACAGATCTGATGACCCCCAGAGGTCTGGCCGGCTCACGTTTCACTACCGGGTCACAGGATCACATGACCCCGAGCTGAGAATTGTAACAGGAAAACGCTGCGAGGGTTGAAGACGCAGGTGGAAAAGTGTCAGAAGAGTGTTGAGGAGCGGAACACCACCTCTCCTGTCGTTTATTGTGACACACTTCACACCACTGCTCACGGGGATGTGAGCTTCTTAATGTGACTGTGGAAGGTTTATGATGATACACAAGCACAGAAACATGAGAAGAAAGATTAAAAAAAAAAAAAAAACACAAAATTACTCTAAAAAGTTTGGCTTTAAAACTCTATTTTTGCACTGTGTATTTGGTGAACGTTCCACGCTACTGCACTACGCCAGGGGTGTCAAATTTATTTTAGTTCAGAGGCCGCATTCAGCCCAATTTGATCTCAAGTGGGCCAGTCCAGCAAAATCACAGCACGATAACCTATGAGTAACATCAACTCCAAATTTTTCCCTTTGTTTTAGTGCAAAAAAACATTTTTGTCAGACAAAAACAAGACAAAATATTCCAAAAAAATGAGACAAAATGACAAAAGAACAACGACTTATGACCAAAATGACAAAAAACAACCAAAAAGAAAAGAAAATACTACAAAAATGAGACACAAAATGACAAAACAACAGTGATTTATGATCAACATGACAAAAAACAACCAAAAAGAAGACAAAATATGACAAAAATGGGATACAAAATGTCAAAAGCGAGAAACAAAGCGACAAAAAAATAGACAAACGATGCAAGCGAGACAAAAAAGAAACACAAAACGTCAAAAATGAGAAACAAAACAACGAATGCTTGAGACAAGCAACAAATGTCAGACAAAAAAAACAACAATAAACAACAAAAACAAGACAAAATATTACAAAACAAGACACAAAATGACAAAAAAACGATGATTTATGATCAGAATGACAAAAAAACAAACAGAAAGAAAACTAAATATTACAAAAATGAGACTCAAAAGAACAATGATCAATCTCACATTTTATACTATGTCAGAGTCTAGAAATTATTTTATAGTTTTATTAATTTACAATCTGCAGTCAATGTTTTCTCTGTAATTTTTACACTTTGAGGGCCGGATTGGACCCTCTGGAGGGCCGGTTTTGGCCCGCAGGCCGCATGTTGGATCCCCATGTACTAAGAGAACAATTTCCTTCTGCCTACAGCTGTATGTCTAGCAAAATGACAAAGTGTGATTTGATCTGATTAGTAGTCTGCCGGTGTATTTGCACTTCCTCGCTGTTCTGATATGACATTTTTGGCACAGATACAATAAAGTCTGGCAGAAATAAATCCAGCTCAAGAGCAAGCGTCAGTCAATAGCTAAGAGTCTGGCCAATTATCAGATCTTTCAGATTATGTGAGTAATTCTTTTTACTGATTTCTGATTATTAAACAATACTCTAAAGGGATTTGTTTTAAACTCTTGTGAACCTGATTAGCAGTCTGGTGGTGAGTTTGCACTTCCTCACCGTTCTGATATGACATTTCCAGCGAGCTACAATAAAGTGTTGCAGTAAAAATTTCATCCTCAAGAGCAGAAGTCAGGCTTTTATTAGAGGTGACCCACGAAGGGTTTGGCCGACTATTAGACCTGATAATCAGCATTTTTTGGATTATCTGTATAATTTTTAAGCCGATTTCCGCATAAATAATTGTGATTCCTTGGCTCTGATGCAGCCGCCTTTCACTATCAGTAGTTTCCAGTCTGTGGTTTTGAGCAACGTCCTGCCTACAGCTCTGTCTGATTACTTCAACTTAACGAATAATAGTATATAAACACTGGAGAATAAGTGTTGAAGGTGTCTTCTAAACAAAAATTATGCAAAACAGAGGCATTTCAACTGAATTCTGCGTTAAAATTTGAGTTGCAAAACAATATTTTTACTGCAAATTTCGTTTACAGATCTCCATGATTACTATTAATCAGTATCAGATCTAAAAAAAAAAAGCAAACTGGTTGGCCGAGCAGGAGTATTTATGTGTAATGTCCTAAAATCAAGAGCTTGTGTCAAACAAATCCATCACAGAAAGGAGCTCAATCCTCACAGGAGGTGCAATAAATTCTGTGGAGTTCAGGCAGCAATGTGTTTTAAAACATTTTTGCTAAATTATCACAGGATTTACTTTTTTTTTTTTTTTTTAAAGCCAATTCTTTCTTCCTGTGTCACCTTTAAGACTCTATGTGACATAAACTGAATCATCTGCAGACACCCATGAAAGCAAATGTTTGCCTTCTAGGAGCGGCCGCAGCAGATTCACACCTTTATAAGTCATCACCACGAGAGCTGAAGTTAAAGTAGTCACTGCTGGATTTGTGCATTCTTTCCACTGATGGCACCCAAACACAGTGGGAGGTTCCTATTTCTGCAGAAATCCAACCACGATGTCTGACCACAGTGTTTGGGACGGGAAGTCAATCAGCGACACAACCTGCAGGCTTTCATCCACACCTCAGAAATAATCAGACACACGTTGCTACAGGCCAACCTGTAATTAGATGCTGTGTCCTGCAAAATGTCACAAGCAGACTTTCAGAAACATTCACAGGAACGCCATGTGCTTTTCCATGCATTATTCCAGGAGCCGTATAGAGGAACCATGTGCACGCTGGTTGTCAAAGTCCACATGAATCAGCATGCAGGAAAACCATGACTAGGCGTTTATGCTCGCATTCAGCTCATAGAAATATCCTCTGTGTAAACACATGATGTCTGACAAACACGTCCTTTAGATTTCCATTTTTTTAACCCTTAGATGCATGGTTGGTAAATGGACACCACACTATTCTATAAGTGGGTCAAAAATGCAGAAGAATCAATGTCTTTTAATGTTATTCTTTGTCAACTTGGTTAAGAATAATCATTTGTTTTATATTTTTATTCACATAATAATGACTTCATGTTTGAAATATGTTTATTTTTCACTTTAACCATCGTGTCGTCTTGCAGGTCAAAATTGACCCATTTTAAAGTTTGAAAATGTGGAAAATAACTTCAGATGTCCACATTTTCAACAATTTTGAGAAATCTCTGAATATTTTTTGGTGGACAAAAAGAAATGTTTAAAATGTTTCTTTAAGAACATTTACAAAAAAATCAACCAAAATCCAGCGAAACTCGTTTGATTTTGGTTGATTTTTATGTGAATGTTCTTACAGAAAATACTAGAAGTTTTACTGATATATTTGTAATCACTTTAGAGATTTTTAGGATTTCTTTGGAAGATTTTTACTCATTTTTTGAAAATATTTACAAGATTTTCTTGCCAAATTTGGGGGATTTTTTAAGAATAAAACTTTTAAGGGAAATTTAATGGAATTATTGAAATGTTCTTCCTGACGGTTTTGCAAATTTTTGAAAATTTGGGGAAATTTTTGGAAATTTGGAGATTTTTTTCAGACAAGGAAGCAATATTTTTGGTGCCCATAAATGAAGACAACAGGAGGGTTAAACCAGATTCTGCTGCTCTCCGTCCCTCCAAGTCTGTGTCCAATTTCTTTAAACATATAAAAGGTAACTTCAAAGTTTAAATGGAATCATATCAAAACTTGCCTTTTTGCGGAATAGCTGGAAACTTAAATGATAAAATGTTTTCATTAGAAAGATATTGCAAGAAAACGACCTCACCGGGTCACTTTTGACCACTTATCTAATAAACTTCCCTAACAGACTCACAATCTCTATTATCATTGTCCAAGTGCAACATTTGTAGTGCAATACATCCGTTTACTTTCATTCAATTGGTTTCTGGTTATTAGTATACAGTTATAGTATGCATCTTGTATTGGTGTTATCTTATTTTCTTCATTTTTATTTTTTCTAGACACTTCACACAAACACTTCTACACACTTTGCATTTTGTGCTTTGTATCCTTTGTTATTTCTGTTTTACTACTAACATCTGTGTAATTGTGCATATTCCACTAACCTTTGTTTATTGTTTATTGTATTGTACTCCGGCAAAATAATTTCCTCCGGGATGAATAAAGTAGATCTTATCTTAAGGGTTAAATATCATATATGTCTGAGTTTTCTTTGCTGCCCTGCATTGCTACACTTTGCTAAATGAGACCCACTTTCAGTCAGTAAAACGCTCCTGGATAATTGTAATTTGATCATTTTTAATTTCAACAAATGTTTGCATCACTTCACAAACTAGAAAAAACTAATTCTGTAGCTTGATCTCTGTTTTAAACACCTAAATTTATTGCTTTAGTGCTCACATTGGATTTTAATTTACATCTGAAGTCATTACTTCTCATAACTGAAACGTGAGAACAAGCATTTCTAAATGAGGGGAATGAAATAACTTAAAGCCATAAACTCATAATGTGATGGAACAACTGATCTGCTTTGCGTTGCGCAGTGAAGCCAGAAGACAAAAACAGCACAGCTCAGGTTTTCTGAACTGAATGAACTTGTTGGTGGAAAATTCTCCGTGAAGATTTCTTTCAATAAGTGGCATTAAAAGTAAAACTCCCATTTTCTCCTGCTGCAGTAAAGCCACAGCTCTCCTAAATGAGCTTCTCGACTCAGTATCACAGTCTGATGATCAGAGGGTGGACCGGCAGCTAACAGCTTCCTCAGCGATGAGTAAACACCGAATGAAACCGTTTTGCAGGCGCTGCTTTGTGCACACACTTCGCTCACGTGACCAACACGGTGCAGCAACTTTAATTTACAACCGGACGCTAAAACACCTCCGCTGATTGAGAGCCGCGCAGTAAAAGTTTTACGGCTACGAAACGCACGGACCAAAATAGAACGCTATCTGAGCTGCAGAGGTCAAAGGCGGCCGGGCTGTAAAGTCTGTCAGCGCTCATGTAAAAGTTTAATCAATCAGTGTCACCGAGTCAGTCATAATCAGCTGAAGGTTCCTCCTTTTCCCACACAGGGAGGCGAGTTCAACAGGAAAGGCTTAGTGACGCTTCAGTTTACAAGAGACACTCCTGCAAAAAAAAAAACTCATTTAATAAGCACTAAATGTACAGCTGCAAACCAAGCGGAGACAAAGTGACATTTGGACTTGATGACGACTAGAGATGCAGTAATTATTTAATTAAATATATTATCAACTATTTGGATAATTACTTAATCAGTTTGAGTAATTATTTTAAAGAAAAATTGTCTAGATTCACAGATTCCAGCTTCTTTAATGGGTAAATTTTCTGAGCATCTTTGAGTTGTGGAAAAAAACGAGACACTTGACGACATCTTTTTAGGCTTTGGTAAACACTGATTGATATTACTCACCATTTTCTCGCATTCTCATCAAAAAATAAAACAGTAAAATATAGTAAATCATTGACTATTTTCATAATTACTTAATCAGTTTGAGAAATTTTTAAAGAAAAACTGTCCAGATTCACTGATTCCTGCTTCTTTCATGAGTACATTTTCTGATTTCTGTGCTCCTCGATGGCAGTAAAGTGAATATCTTTGGGCTGTGGATAAAACTAGACATTTAAGGACTAAATCTTGGGCTTTAAGAAATACAAATGGATTTTTTTAAATCATTTTTTGGCATTCTCTTCAAAAAAAGTGTGAAAACAAACAGCAAAATATGGTAAAATAATAAGCGTTGCAGCCCTAATGATGCAGCCAAACTAAATACTGACGGTTCACCAAGTTGTCTTAAGGGGAAAATTAAATTTGACTTTGATTTATCAAGAGTTGCTGAGACATTTTACTCAAAATTTAAAAATGTCAGCATGAAAATGGCGCAAGAAAAAAAGTTTGGAGATCAACAAAGTCAAAAGGATTCATTTAATGTCTTCATATCAACCCTTTTGACTAAATAAGTGAACAATCTGATCTGCTGGTGGTGCCAGAGACAAACTCAGAGGGCCACCAAAGTCAGTAAGATTCATCTTCTGTGAATCAAAAGTGTCTGTGCAAAGTTTCATGTAAATCCATCCAACAGTTGCTGAGATATTTCATTCTGAACCAGAGCAGAAACAGGGTCCACAGCAGCACTGCAGTCCTTAGAGCGATGCTGCCAGCACCCTGAGAACAACCAAGAATCAAAGGGGTTATCTAAACAAATCATTATTTTTGTTTCCACAGAATTAAAGAGTGTGAATGGGTTTCCCAGTAAAGCTGTGATCCGGCAGCAGCAGCAGCAGGAGGAGGAGGGCGGCTGCTGGCAGAGCGACCGTGTTAACAGGTGAATCAAAGCCGACTGCACCCGCGGCCCAACTCCCCTCCAGGGAAACCTGAGTGGAAGTCATTCCTCAAAGGACAGCTGTCAAACCAGCCAGCATGCCGGTGCTGCTGGATTGTTATGGAGTGTCGGTTATTAGGAGAACCCCCCAGGACAGGCGGCATTTAGTGCAATCCACAGCTTAACATGAGCTTAGGAGGGGAAATGCTCTGCGGTGAGGGTTCATTTGCCGAGTTTAATGGCTCAAAAATACGAGCTCAGACATGGAAAACATCCAGAAACTACTGCAGGTCGACAAGACGATGTACACCAGGATAGGTGCAAGGCAGGGTTTTCACTGTATAGAAGGTTTTTGATGGATCCAAAGAGGTTTTATCTGAAGGTAAGTCGACGACAGCAAGAGTTAAAGAACTAATTTTGTTAAATGGGGTTTAATTTACTCACGTTTGAAAGATATTTTTCTGTATCAGATAGTCAGAAATAAAGGAAAATACATAGATTCACCGTCTTTACTCTGCACAGACCGATCATGTTTACTGTCAAACACAGTGACTCACCAAAGGCCCATTCTGAGCCACAAAAACCCTGTAAGGTTGCCTTTTATTTGAATGAATTACCCCACTGTGGCCTCTGACTTAAACACCAAAGCATCACCTAGAAGAATGAAAACTCCGAAACCGTCATCCGTCCTTCACATTTCCTAATAGAGATGTGACAAAGAGCTCGGAGCAACTGATTCTTTACACTGTGAAAAATAAAATTTGTATGAAAGAAAATGAAAATCCGGCAGAAAAGATGCCAATAAAAATAGAATGAAGAATGATGGAATACTGTAACGTACAACTAATCTACAAAAATGTCTGTAAAATTATGATTTGGGTGACACAGGAAAACTGTAAGACTTAATGGCCACGTATTGTAAAGGAATACATTTAGATCTTTGATGTGGACAGTTTTACAGTCGACAAGTAAATTAATATTTTTGTTCTGTGATTTTTCGTGATATTATCTGTAATTGAACAAACTGGAAACATTCATAAAATTACAATATTTTTTGCTGATTTAACGACTGAAAAAACAGTGTAGCTTTAAAGTCAAACAATGTAGAACAATAAATTATTATTTATAAAAATACAGATCATTGACCTCATTTATAGTTTACCCTGTTTTTTATAGCTAACATGTAAATTAATACCATTTTCTGTGATTTTATTAGTTATTATCAGTGATTTAACAAAACAGAGGAAAGCTGTGAAACACCAGTACACTTTTTTTTTTTAAATTACAGTTAGAAAACTTTATTTTTTTAAATAATTTTGTACTGTGTCTACATCTCTGAAATCCAAAAGCCACACAAAGGGCTAGTAAGGGTTGGGTAGCGTTCAATTTTTCTTATCCTCATAACATCCACCAGGTTTTAGGTAATCTAGTTAAGCTACGGTTAACTTTTTGAATCATGTTTGAATTCATGTAGTTAACGTTGTGTTTTAGTTCCATGCACATGTTGAGCAACTGGAAAATGCTTTTCATTCATGCATTTTGGCTTCACAGTTTTTCTGTTACAAGCTTTTCAATTTGAGTACATATAATAGGTGAAAATTCCTGAAAATAGCATAACATTTGGATACTAGGAGATTAAATGTTTATTAAATTAAACAAACTGTTCTCATAATAGATTAAAAATACTCACAGAACTCACAGTAACGAATGCGAATGTAAAATTGCACATTTCAAATTATATACATTTAACTTCAGATAAAAGAGCAGAAATGATATTTTAGACAATTAATGCCACATTTAATTAGAATAAAACTTCTTTTGGACATAATCTGCTGACTAAATTGATAAAAAGTTGAGATGAGTGAAGCTTTTAGTGGCTAACTGAACAGTTTCTTGGGGAAACCCTGAATATGGTCACATAATTACATTAGACAGGAGTGTTACAATCAATAAAGGACATTACAGGCTTTTCTTCACAGCAGACTCAAAAGCTCAGGTGTAATTAAAGCTCAGGTCAATTAAAGTGATCCATTAATGACAGGGAGCCAACATGCACAATACCAAGATTAGCTAGAAGTTAAACTGAATTCATATCTGTGTTTTTCCCACTGGTACAAATGTCATGATGCGTTTTATACAGAAAACGTAGTCCTGTATTAATTCCAACCTGCCACAGCAGCACATATTTGTCTGCCTGACACATGAATGTGAGCAGTGACACGTGGATGAGATTTCAACTAACAAGCGAGTGCAGAAAGCAGCATCTGCCCGTCACATTCAGGCTCACACATTCATATGTCAGTTATCAAGTCATTTCCATCTCCCTGTGAGCAGATGGACGCGAATCCCGGAAATAGAAGCAGGCGCAATTACTGGAATGAGCGCCAAGGGGCTGCAGAGCAGGAGCTGGGTGTGGATCCAGATCAGGAGGTTTATCGAACCAGGATCACAGGGGGGCGGTGATAATCTGCTGTCCAAGCTCAACTGCAGTAGAGCTCAGTGTGACAGGTGGATACTTACTCCCACTGCACAATCACTCTTCAGGTCTGTAGATGCTTAAATTTGGGAAAACCAACATCATTAAGTTCCTGTCTTCAAAGCATCAATTCTTACAGCTATCAATTGATTACTGTGATGCTCAAGAAAACACTTCTCTCAGTCATACGGTATGTTTTTCTGTGTATATTAGGGGAATTCAGAGATTTTATTCATGATGGACGTCTTCATTTTAAGAGACCAAGCTACACTGAAAAAATTATGTTTGAACGCGACAAAGAAGTAAGAGTTTGCATCAGTCTTTTTGAGTTAAGACAAAGTCTGTGAGTCCACAACAATAAATGGGATTTTGTCCTCCATGTAAGTCGACATTTGCATGCAACCCAAATTTCGCGCCCACAAGGACTGTTTGCACGGCAAATGAGCTGACTGCACATGTCAGGAAAACAAATGGTGTCTACAACAAATACACAAGGACAGAATGTACAAGAACCATCAGCCACACCACAACAGAATCTAACTGCGCTGTTTTAGTTTACACCAGCATGAACTACGATCCGGAAGGTAACCAGAGACCATAAAGCCTCAGAGGAGTCTTTGTCATGGTGCTCCATTACTCAATAAACTCCTACAATGTCAGGAAAACAAATGACGTCTACAACAAGGAGAACTTGTACAAAGAGGTTCTGCATCAGCCACACATCTAAAATTCTTAATTTGAAGAGTTATTACAAGTGATGTCCCAAACTCTATCCTAAGATCTGAAACAGAACAGTCGCAGCACTTTCAAATAGAAAAATGTAAGTAGGGGACTAAGTTTGATTCTTTATCATACAAGTGTGAACCACAAATCACTAAATTGGCTGTTTTATTTGCAAACACAATCCAAGAGCACTGTTTTAGTTTACAGCAGCACAAACTAACATCTATAAGCTAGCCAGAGACCATTAAGCCTCAGAAGAGTCTTTGTCATGGCGCTCCTCTACTCATTAAACTCCTATTCTATGCTTGCCAACATGGAAGTGCCCACTGGGTATCAGAGCTGATCTAAAGTACTTGGAGCATGTATTATCTTGGAAATATATAGCACCAGTGGATAATAAATATTAAATGGCTCCAACTGAAACGAGAGCAAGGAAACACTCGATCAGGACCTCTCTCACTGATCTTGAAGTAGTCGATGCTGGACTTTGGAGGTGCTGTAACTGGTATATGATTTCCTTAGATGCTGCACACAGTAGGAAGTTCTAAATTCTCCAGAGATGCAATACTATCCACCCACTGCGACCATCACACCTCAGGAAAAATGACACGCTACCGTCCAATGTGTTACTAGCTGCTATACCAGCTATAAAAAGTGCAAAGTCACAGCCAGCCTTTCAGAAACATCGACTGGAGATTTGTGTGGTTTTCTGTGTTGATATGAAGGTTCAATGTGACCATCAAAAGAACAGACCGGCATGTACCTTGTGAAGTATGAGTAGAACGTCCACATCAGTCTGCACACATGGACAGAGAAAACCTTTAACCCACAATGAGGAGCTGCCATTAAAGGAGCCACTTTGGATTCAGTGTCCTCCCCAAGATGGACTTCACGGCTTCAATGTAGTTTGCTGGCGTTCCACAATCAATCAGAGGAATGACATGTGACGCAACAGCGCTGCATCACATGTCGCCGGCGTCTAGTGTGGCTTGTCCGGCCTTGTCAGCTCTCCTTTTCACACAGACGTGGATTCAGCTCTGTGAATGATTCTGCTTCTCGCTTAGACGCACAACAACAACTCTGTCATTCTCCTTTCCATACATCACACAACGGAAAAAGGCACAACTGTCCCGCCTTGAACTGGCTGTAGGAGTTACAGTTACTGCTGCCAAACCTGTTTAGCCAAAATTACGCCCCTACGCAACTAAATTGCCTCCTCGGTTACATTTTGAAAGAAACGGGTTTTAACCCTGAGAGGAAAGACTACAACTTAAAAAGGAAATGCTTCCTGATTAAAAGAGCCACACCAAACATGAGTTTGGGATCAATATTCTGAGACTTAAGTTTCATTTTCACTTACTATTTGGTCAAGTTTGGCTGAAATCGAACCCAAAATGTCATGGATTGGGCGATTATGCGACTTTTTCGCAACATGTTTGAAGCTTTTAATCCATTTTCTGGGTCACCGGGGGCAACAAGTTACTCTTCGTCTATGATATGATTGGTCGGCTGAAAAGGAGCAACCCATAAAGTAAACGGCAAAGATGTGCTGATTAGAAGCGCATTTTTGATGTGTCACATGCAAAAGCAAACTAGTAGAAAACACAATTCCCTCAAAATGGAAGTGAGAATGCTGTTTAGTTGTAGAAGAACAGATTTTCTGGGTTTCTGCTGCAGGTCCAGTTGATAAATGCGATGAATCATTGGACCAAACTACAACATCTTCAAGCATCAATGCCTCTTGTCTCACTTCATTATCTGCCTGATCACTTTGCACAATATTTCTTCAGAAAAATATTAGTCACACTTGTTATCTTGCAAAGATCTACGAGAGCAAACACATGATTCAACGGCAATATTTAGTGAGTCACAGTGTTGTGTGCGGTGTTAGACTGGATGTCCTCATTCTGGGAAGTCACAGGTGACTCAGGCAGGCGATACGTGCCACCAGACAGAAATGCAAATCATGAACTCGTAAATCATTTCAGTGCTGATTTCCTCGCAAGTTGCGTTAACAAAGAGGGCAAGAGGACTGGATTACAGCAACACTGAGCCACAGCTGTCCACCCATTTTAATTCATTTGGTCTTGGAAACAAAACAAGGAGCGTAACCAGCAAGTTTGATTAACTTCTTGGGTAATGTTGCGGTCCTACATTATTTTTTCGAACACATTTTAAAAAATTAAAGCAAGGAATGACTTTAACCAATAAATCACAAGGATCACAAAAAAGAACAGCCTTTACTGCTATTGTGATTCTGCTCACTCAGCTTTGTGTTTTTCAATCACGACGGCGCTGCTGAGTCCCTGAGAAAAATCGATAGTCTGTGTTTGGTCAAGAGGGATGAACTGATGCTGATTTGACAGCTTCATCTCGGGACTTTGAACAGTTTTCTTCATTTTAGAAACTTCTCTCAAACAATTCATCAAACAATTAATGAAAGATAACTGATGATCATAAAATACCACCCTAGTTTACAGACTTTAGGTCTGATGCTCAAACTGCTGCAGCACCGGACTGGTTAGACAGCTCTAAAAATGAACAAAAAAACTGTATTTTATTCAGAAATGGTAATAATTTGGTAGTTGCCACATCTCACTTGTAAGGATTTGATGCTTGTCAGCTTTATATGACAGTGAACTGAAAACTCTCTGTATTTAGGATTGTTGGACAAAACACCAAGATGGACATTTTTCACTCTTCTGGTACTTTATAAGTAAATATTTCCTCACAATCGACAGAAAATTAACATATGAATCAATAATATAAAATCGATAATTCACTGGAACTTTGTGCATTTGTTTTGTTTGGGAAAATGAGTGTTCCTCACTCAGAAAAGTGGTTAAATATGTACAAATGACTGGTTTTATTTGCATTTTGAGCTTGATTATCTGCACAAACACAGGAGAAGTATTCCAACATTGATTTTTCCATTTGACCATAAAGAACTGATGCTCTCAGCGCAAATGAAAATGTGACGGTCGAGGCAGCACAGAAGAGCACACAGATGGGTAATCAATGGGTGGAAAGTCAGCGGGGTGGGGTGTGGGTGTGTTGTTGTTTTTTTGCTCTTTTTTTTAAAAAACGTCAAGAAAACTCAATGAAAGTGCAGCGAGGTCAGGTGGTTGGAGGCTGTGTGTGAGCCAGAGATAACCTTAAATTCTCAGCCTTATCTGCAGCCGTTAGTGGAGGCGACGCCCTCTGCTTCACAATAAAGTGACATTTACACGTCTGTTTCGTCCATTTGGATCACAACTGAGCATTCTGGCGGTTTTTACAAACGCCTTACGCTCATCGCGAAGCGAATGTGGACGCGTTTCGGTCTTATCAAAGCGGCAGTGAATCCAGCAGCTGGGAATGCCACAGATAGGCTGCTGTTGACATGAAGCAAACACTGGATTATTTATGGGAGAGGAAGCTTCATGCAAGGCCACTGGGTGATTTTCTATGATGATGCTGATGTGCCGTCTGAGCAGACCAAACACTGCTGATCCTGACAGTCAACACAGCAGCACTCTGTGTCTGAGCACTAGAACCACAAGGAGGAATTCAGATCATCTTTGGATGTGTCATTTAATGACCTAACTGACTATAATAAGTCAGAAAATAGCTGAAAATATTTAGCACAATCTGCCAAAGCCAATGTGACCTCTACTGTAACCAAAAGCCACCAAATATTCTCTTATAATCACACTAAATTAAGAAAAACTACATCTTTAAGAATCTACAACTAGCTCCTAATTGGTAGTTTGCAAAATTGTTTGTGCGATCAGTTATGTTTCAAGATTGTTACCTGATGATCGACTGACAAGTCATTTGAGCGTTAAATAAAATTGAAAGAATGAACCGACGTTTTTACTGCCTATGAACTCATCCTCAGCTTGTCTGGACCTGCTCTTAATACCCAGAGAGGTTTTCTTCATCGAAGGTTGAAGAAGAAAGTGTCACAGAATGTTACTCTGTGTTATATAAAATAAAAGAAAAGGTCATGTATAGATCAGCTGAATATCATAAAATCTATTCTGCAGCTGCTATTAATTGTTGTTGGAGTATTTTTCATCCAAAAAAGCAGCAACAAAATTACAGTTTTGTGTTCCTTTGCACTTCTAAAAATGCCAAACAAAACATTTTTCAATTTCCAGCCTCTCATGTGGGAGGACTTGCTGTTTCTCTTTGACTTATGTGACAGTAAACGGCATGCTTTTCACTGTTTGTTTGACATTTTAAAGTATTTCTTCAGGATTTTCTGACATTTAATAGGCCAAATTATGAAACAAACGCCAGTAAAAATCATGATGAATAAAATTAGTGTTACCGGTTTGTTTACCTGATGAACTATTTTACAAATTTTGTTTGTAGAAGTCCCGACATTTGAAAATATTGTTCAAAATGTAAATATGTCATTTGCAATCGGCCTGCAACTAATGATTATTTCTGATGTCCAATGATGTGTGAGTCATTTTCTTGATTAATTAATTAGTTGTTTGGTTCAGAAAATGTTTCCTAAAGGAAAACTGAGATGACAAATGTCTTGTTTTGTCCACTACCTAAAGATATTGAGTTTACTGTTGTAGCGATAAAAAGAAACCAGAAAATATTCACATTCAAGAGGCTGGAATTCAAGATTTTTTCTAAAGGACTCAAATTGATTAATCTAATGTCAAAATAATTGGTGATTAATATAATAGCTGACAATTAATCTTTAATTTTCTCCAGCTCTAATTTATAATAACATAAATAAAACAAAATAAAGTCAAAGACGTTGACATTTAAGTAGATGCTGGCAGGTAATGTTTGGCATTTAAGCATAAAAACTTAATCAAACCTATTAATCGATTGTTAAAATTGCCGGTGACTGATTGAACTGTTGACCATTGATCAAATAATTATCTCAGCTCTGATTTATAATAATATGAAGAAGTGAAAAATAAAAGAAAATCACATTAAAGAGGATGATGCCAGCTACTGTTTGACATTTAATCAAAAAAGTTATTCAAACCGATTAATCGATTGTCTAAACAGTCGGTGATTAATCTGATATTTGATTATCAATGTTACGGCTCTAATTTACGAAGAAGTTTAAAAAAAACAAAAGATAATCTCATAAAAAGAATGACAGGTACTGTTTAGCATATGAGCACAAACCGTGACTCAAACAATCAACCGACTGTCAATGTAGCTGGTGATTAATTGATTAATCGCTTCACATCTAGTTTAAACAGACAGAAAGAAGGTAAAAAAAATTATAAGATACTCATTAAAAGATGACGATTCCACATAATGTTTAATAGCTAAGATGAAAAACCTACTCAGACCGAATAATTGATTAAATAATTAGTAGAATTAACCGATTAATCATTCCAGGCTTAATATGTAGAATGATATATTGATGTGAAAAACAAATAAACTATTAAATTACTCATGTTAAAGAGAATGCACATAAAACTGCTGGTGATTAATCACTAAACCTCTAATTTACAATGACATTAACAAAATAAAAGTACTTATATTTAAGAGGATGATGTAATATTTGACAGTGGAGCAAAAAAATGACCCTAAACATTATCAGAAACAGATGCCAAATCATTTTCAGTCAGCCGGTTAATCGATCCAGGGAGAGTTTACTGAGCTGACTTTGCACTTCTCTGTGTGTGTGTGTGTCCTTCATGTTGAATATATTTTGCAATAATCCTCCAGCTGCAGGCTTTTTATGACTCAACACACGCCTGTTTGGCAACAAAGTGAAGGTTGGTCCACAGACAGGAACGGTTTCTCTCCGTGTCCCACTGAAACAGGCTGAATGTGGGCTAAGCGGTGTGAGGTTTATGGTGCAAAAACACCTAATCCGGGCTGAAGCTTTGCAATAACTGTGTGTGCGTCCGACGTGCAGATGATGGATTCAGTTAAAAAAAAAAAAAAAAAAAGGAAAACCGGCTTCAAAACCACAAACAAAATCGACTAACCTGCTCTTTGCGCTTCTGCCAGCGGCCACACGGGCTTTCCTCCAGGATCTCACTCTCATCCTCGCTCTCCTCCTCCTTCCCCTCCGAGCCTGATTTCCTCTCCGGGACGGACATCGTCATTTTAACGCCGTATATTTCCAGGTTTCCACTCCGGCACCACCACTCTTCCTCCTCCTGCCTGCGTCTTGTGGTTTGTCGTGGAGGAGACCAGACGAGCGGTAGCGCAGAGACGGTCCGCGTCTCGTCTGCGCAGTGAACAGACCCCCCTCCGACGACACCAGCCGCTCTCCCTGCCCCCTTTGGCGCTCAAAACATCTTGCAAATGTGGAGAAAAAATGTTAAATGCCTCAAAAACCAGCGTTCCTCAAGTCGCCTCCTTTTAGACAACTACAAGCGTGCGCATTGCAAAGCCGGAGAGGCGGAACGGGGTGGAAAAATATACCAAAGACTTCATGCGCCCATGTAGGCTGCATGCAAAATAGGTTGCGAAATGGTTTTCGTTCTTATCTGTCCATTCACACTAAACGAAGCGAGTGTGGGGGGGAAGCTCGGTCAGTGAAGCCACATGAATCCCTCTGACTCCTGTGCGCTCACGGCCCAAATCGTCTCTTTTTAAGGAGAGCTCGTTTTTCGACCATCTTCCACACGCCTCATTGTCAGTGTTGCGGGGATCTGAAGCCAAGCCGTGGGCTCCTGCCAGGCACGGTGCGCAGAGGGATGGAGCCAATTACCGTAAAGGCACCGCAATGTGCGCACCGAAGAGTCCATGTGGCTAAGCAGGAGAACAAACAGAGAACAAGTCAGAGCTGGAAAACAAATACAGAACAAGTCCAAACTGCAGAACAAATATACAGGTTAGATTAGGAGCCTTTTGCATGAAGTAAACTGACTTACCTGAATAAACCAATCAAATCAGCCTGAGTAAACTGATTCCATTAACCCTCCTGTTGTCCCATGGGTCAAAATTGACCCGTTTTACAGTTTAAAAATGTGGGAAATATATATATTTTCACAGTGAAACTTCTGATGTCCACATTTTCAACATTTTTGGGAAGTCTTTGAACATTTTTTGGTGGAAAAAAGAAATGTTAAAAATGTTTCTTTAAGAACATTCACAAAAAAATCAACCAAAATCCAGCGAAATTCTCTGGATTTTTTACTGATATATATGTAATCATTTTAGATATTTTTAGGATTTTTTGAAAGATTTTTACTCATTTTTGAAAATATTTACAAGAATTTTCTTGCCACATTTGGGTGATTTTTTTAAATAAAACTTTTCAGGGAAACTTTTAAGGAATTATTGGAATTTTATTTGTCAAGGTTTTGTAATTTTTTTTGAAATTTGGGGATTTTTTTGGTGAATTTTTGGATTTTTTTCAAACATCAATATATTTTGGTGCCTCTAAATGAGGACAACAGGAGGGTTAAGGTCAAATACAAGTGAATCATTTTAAATAAGAGTATTCACCCTCCTTGGAGGTTTTTCTCAACCGCAACCTGGCTGCTTCTGACAAGAATTGACAAAGACTCTTATCTCTAAATCATCCATCCTCTATACACCGCTTTATCCTCATTAGGGTCGTGGAGGGTGCTGGAGCCTATCCCAGCTGACTCGGGCGAAGGCAGAGGACACCCTGGACAGGTCGCCAGACTGTGGCAGGGCTACATATATAGACGAACGATCACACTCACATTCACACCTACGGGCATTTTAGAATAATCAATTAACCTCAGCATATTTTTGGACTGTGGGAGGAAGCCGGAGTACCCGGAGAAAACCCATGCATGCACAGGGAGAACATGCAAACTCCATACAGAAAGATCTCAACAAGAGTTCATTTGAAGGAATGCGTGAGATTCTGAAGTCAGTTGGAAGAAGGTTCTTTGGTCTGATAGATAGATAGATAGATTAAACGTTTATTAATCCCACAGTTTTGATGATATCAAAACTGAACGTTTTGGCCGCAAGACTAGAGACAAAACACAGCAAATCATCACAAACAACACCATCCCCACTGTGAAGCATGGTGGTGGCAGCATCATGAAGTTGGCATGCTACTCAGCAGCAGGTCCTGGACGGCTTGTAAAGATAGAGAGTGGCAACGTATAGGAAGATCCTGGAAGACAACCCAGTGCAGTCTGCAAGAGAACTGCAACTAAAAAGAAAGTTTGTTTTCCAGCAACACAGTGATCCGCAGCATATAGCCAAAGCTCTATCTATCTATCTATCTATCTATCTATCTATCTATCTATCTATCTATCTATCTATCTCATACATATATATGGGCTATGTGAGTGCCCTGGATAAGGTTCGTACTTAGTTTCCCAGCATAATTTTCCAGATTAACTGAGCTTTAAAAGACTAACTGTCAAAGCCTGGCTTATCTGATAACTGACTTCATGAAACACGGACTTAATGGAACAGACGAATTTGATCTGAACAACAAAGTCTGTAAAGAGTAGAAATGCTGAATGACTCTGGCTTTTAGCACTGATAAACTGCACATTATTTCCTAATACTGACATTTTGTGGTTTGCATTTTTACATCTGTTGCCTTTTAGTTTTAACTTTAAACGTTTTTTGCCTTTTAGATATGCAGTCTTTACATGGCTGTCAAAGCTCTTTGGAAACCCTTTTTCTCTCATATTTCACATTTTCTCAGCATGTCAGGTCCCACAATGCTTTGAGTTTAAGTCTTTGTTTTTCTTCTTTTCTTGCTTTGTGAATATTTTTGGACTGGTGCGGTTACTGCTGCTTATTTATTGGAACATAAACCAACAGAGGCTGGATTCAACCCCAGAAAACTACAACAGTCACAACCCTAAAACCGGAGCCGGGCACCAGGAGGTTCTGGTGCTTTTATATGTTAATAAAAAGAGAAAGGACCTTTTGTACCTTAAGAAGCAGCATCTATAGTCTGGCTCTGTTTGGAAGATCACTGGTGTAAAAATCTTTAAATAAAAAAGCATCATAAAGAGTAGAGGTAAACCAGTATTTACCGGCAATGAAAGAAGCCGTGAATGTCTGGAGTGCTCTGTACTTTAACATCATATAAATTGTGTTGCAGTTAGAGAATCCAGATTGCTCACCAACTATGAGGACTGTGTGGAACGGCAGTGAGCCACAGTGAATAAAAATCAGTCAATTACAGTAAATTAATGAAGGATCAATGCATCAACATTATGCTGAATGAATAAAAATGTATCATTTACAAATATTTAAAAAAAAAATCCAGATATTGTAGCTAAAAATGAAGTAAAAATCTAAAGAAAAATGCTGCATTTTAATCAGAATACACAATAATAGGCTTACATAATCAGCATTAGAGCCATAAAGTGCAATAATGTTTCGAGAAAGAACTCACTTCTTAAATTTTACACGTCAAGCAAACCCAGTCTTCACCAACCTTTCCGCATGTCAGATAAGTTAAATCCACTTTTAAGGGCTCATTGTTTTTAATTCAATTCTATTTTATTTTATTTAGAAAGCACTAATTCACAAATGAGTCATTCCAGGTCACTCCATGAAATACAAAGTGCTCACATGGCGCTCATTCATAGTAAATTAGATTTCATTCAATCAAATTGCCTAAAGCTAATTTAAATAAAAAGAAAACACGGGAATGTGAGTCCAGGTTTTAAGTGCTGATCTCAGGTCAGATAAAAAGCCACAAGTGGAAGATGTATTCACATCTTTCACTGAAGAAAAAGTATTAATACAAGTAAAACTCCTGAATTCAGAACCTTGCTTAAGCTAAATAATAGAAATTTTTAAAATTATGTTCAAAGTATTATGAGCTAAATCTGCTTCAAGAATCACAAGTAAAAAAATGTTTCTCATCACTACATTCTGATTATTTATGATGTTTTTTGGGGATAAATGTTGCTGATGAGTTCATTTTAACTGCTTTTATATACTGCTGGGCAGTTTAATCTGCAGCAAAGCATCATTTTCCACTAGATTATCACGAAATTGTTAATTTTAGCAAAAAAGAGAAGAAGAAGAACAGTTTTCCTAATTCATAGAGAAATTCTTCAGTTTATCACCACATTTGGAGGTGTAGTAAGGGAATAAAAAGTTGTAATGTAGAAGTAACTGCAGCGTTTAGACGGATTCAAAGCGGTGAAAAAGAGGATATACGTATATTTAGTGAAAAGTTGCACTGAATGAAAATACATCAGAAGTATGTCAGATTTGTTCATAAGTGGAGCACTCTAACAAACGTACTTCGTTATTCCATCACTGACTAAAAATGTTATGTAAAATCTGCTGAGAGAACTGAACCTGATGGGAATTTGTAGACAAAATGTTGCACAAAATGTCCGTATTTATTAAATTATTGCTACCAAAGAGGAAAAACAACGACCTAGGGCAATTTTTTTGAGCTGTTCAGTTAATAAAAGAGATTTTTCAGCATGTCTAACCTCCTTTCTGAAGATTTTGTACATTTATGCCACCAGTTTATTCATTCTATGTGACTTTTTTATGACTTCTTTTATATATTTTAATATTTCTGTCCTGCACTTTCATTCTTTGTGAGAGAGGTTGCTCTAAAATTTCACCGTTCAGCTGTGCAACAACAACGAATATTTTCTGTTGTAAGTATCACAAGCATTATTTCAAATGCTTAATCCTTTATTTGTTGATTTACCATTATTCCAAATTAAATCTTTTTTGGAATAATTCTCTGACAAACCCAGTAAGAAGAATTAGAGCTGACAGTGTGTATTTAAACATGCATTGTTGTCTTAAATCACCACCCAGATTTCAAAACCTTTGAGCTTAATCCAGAAAGAATACGGTACTCTGTCTGGATTTCTAAGTATCAAGCCTGAGGTATTTATTTCTTCATGAGAACTGTGTTTCTTTAGTATAAACCCAGTTTGCCATCTAGTGGTTCAGGTTCAAAACACATCTGATTTGTGTCCCTGTGCAAGAATGTAACGTGCTGCATTAAATATCTTCATTTCATAGCATTTGCATGTCATGATTTGTTTGATAAGAACATTAAATCAGCTATTTTGTTCCTAAATATTTAAGTACATCCGCCACTGTCAGCACTTGAGTGGAGACAGAATCAGACGGCGAGGGTTAAGAGTTCAGTTGTAATCACAGATCTATACAGTAATCACCCTCTTTCCTCTATTTTTAGCTGCCGGTGCTCACAGACAGGCTGCGAATGAGCGCCTGTTCTGCCAATCCCTCTCACTGTTAATGAGATTTACTCTTGGCACGAGGAGCAGAGTGGAGCGCACAGTGGTGATGTCTAGACGAGCCACAACTAGGACACGAAATGGTGTTTCAGAAGTGGCGGCGATGACAAGGATGGAGAGCAGAGCCAGCAGAACTATGAGTAGTCAACATTATAAGCTTGTGTTCTGGGTGCAGTTTTGGCACAAAGTGGGGAAATCTGCTCTAAATATATCACAACCGTAAACAGATTTAAGGTTATTTAGCCAGTTTTGCATAATCAATTGATCGCTGAGAACAATTTTGCGTGGATTTTTAGTGCTTCTTTGCATTAGGAGGACAAATGGAACCAAATCATGTTGGAAAAGTGTTCCCCAAAGCTTAAAAAAGCCACCAGATATTCTCAGTGCAAGGGTCAAAGGGTCAGGTTTCCTTTCATTTGTCACCCATCTGGATTTACAATTCACTTTCAATGATCTAAGAAAAACAATCTTGTTCCAGCTTCGCTGTAATTCATTGCTCAGATCATTTTTGTATTAATTTCTTTAGCTGAGGAATTAATACTTTGTTAGTAAAAAAAAAAAAAAAGATCATTTTCACAGTAAGTATAAATATACAGTCACTTATGTTAGGGGTTGCTTGTTGCTTCACCCCTGTGTTTTCTCTCTTGTCACCATCTCATTAAGGCCCTTAATTTAGTGAAAGTATTTGTTTTCCTTTAATCTGAAGTATAATGTACTTTAAATGACTAAATCAAACTGTCTGTTTACAGGGACCCCAAACCCAACAGTGTGATGAAACATTTCTATCCTGATGGGAGGTCTCTTCCAATGATAAGGCCTCCATCCACAAGTCACAAGGGGTCACTGAATGGTTTGATACATATGAAAATTATGTATAGCAAATATTTTGGCCTTCACAGTTAGCAGATTTCACCCCAGACTGACCGTTTTCTCCATCACCATCATTAAAATCAGTGCCTCTGTGTTTTAGGAGCAGATCTGACACAAATGGTTGATGAGTAATGTTTGCTTACTTTTTGACTTGTGTGTCATGAAGATACAGGTAAATGTGTAGATGATGATAGAGAAATATGAAGACGAAAACTCATTTACAGAGACCTAATACAGAACGTATCCGAATGTCCACAATTCCACCATTTGTCTTCTTAAAAATCATCTCAGTAAGTTCGGTGTGACAGACAGTCTGCTACATGATTATCTGGTGGTCCCTCAGAATGTCCTTCAACTTCACCAAAGCCTTCAAAAAGAATCAAACAACCATCCACAAGCTGCATCAGGACTCACTACTGGGTTATGATTTCCCCAACCTGCATCAGCCAGTTATCATTCCCAATATTATACATTATTTATTGTTTCATGACATTCATTATGTTGGGGAATGAGTATTTATCCCCTGATATTCCAAAGAATGAAAATAACTGAATAAAATACTGAATGCTGCATTTATGTTTCTGTTTATTATGTTTGGTTCTTCCCAACAGTCAGTTCGAATTAATGAAGTGAAGAGAAATGTCATCAAGAACCAAACAGACGTCCAGTGGTCTCTCACTGAAACACTCAGTAACAATGATGATCAGAAACGTACTTTTTTTTTCTTTTTTTTTTTTGCTATGGTTTAAATTTGGGCAGATTTTCCAAGTGTTCTTTAATCTGCAGTTATTCCTCAAAAAGGTAAATTTAATCAGGAGGTATGTAGATAATGAAGCCTGTAGGAGTACAGTGACATCTTGTGGTCAGTTTTTGCAGTTGCAAACATTTGTTTCATTTCACAGTTTCTCTCAGTCGCTTCGGTGCATTTCTCAGATCAGAATTGAAATTCTACAAAACTACTTGTTCAATCTTCACATCATTGTGTCACTTGTGCACATCAAAAAAGCAGTTTCTCATTTCTTTGAACAAGTTGCAAATGCTTTGGTACATCCATGCAAATGATTATCTACAATTCTCTGCTGTTTCCTACATAATCAGTTGCTTATGTCATGCTGATCAAAATCCATTATAATGGGTCTCTGCTGAATGCTCTCACCCTCCACAACATTTAGGCATTAGTTCATCGCATAAATCTTTACATACAAGTTGTCAAAACATGTCCGGGATGTTTCTACACATTTCCTTTAGATTTCTTTTCTAAATCTGTCCTGAATTGTTAAATTGTGAATCTTGACTTTCTCTTAGAAGGGAAATGTGTGAAGAGTTAGAGTTTTCTGAAATCGCTCAAAGATGCAGGAGAAGATATTTGTGATGTGGATGAGAATTTGTGGTCCAACAGTATGGCGTCAAATTTGGGTCAAAAGTCGCCCACGAACAACTCTCTCTCACGCGCGAAACACGTACCCCGCGCGAGCGGAAAAAAGTCTTCACGGGCGCAAAAAACACTCTGCGCGTGCGTGGCAATGTCTCCGCGTGTGCAGACCGAGCTCCGTGCGTCCAGTGTCTCACGAAACTGTCCTCCTGCGCGCCTGGAGCTCTGATCTATGCTCGGGGAGAAGACTTTTGTCACTTTGTTTGCGGATACCAGTGTTCGCCACAACCTCCTTATGTTTGGCTGTCTGCGACAGCAAGAACTCAGCCCCCCACGTGGGATGCCACTGTATACAAGAGGGGAAATGACACAGTCGGCTGGAGCCCCTTTGATGTTGCTGCCGCTATTCTGCAGCTCCGCCGAACACACACAGAACCGAGCCCGGATATCCAACTGCCGGTGGGTGAGTGTCTCCACGTATTTCTGGCTCTGAACGGGAGGTCTCAGTGCTCCATTGCGGGGCTGTCAGCCTTTAGTACAGAGAAGTTAGCTCCATTGCTAACGGCAGTTACCCAGGTAGACTGACCAGAATCGGCCCAGAAGCCCAGCGTGTCTACACCCCATGGACTTGAAATGTACCCCTAATTATAGAATCACTCTTAAACTCCCTGTCAGAATCACTGGAGTAGACACGCTGGGCTTCTGGGCCGATTCTGGTCAGTCCACCTGGGTAACTGCCGTTAGCAATGGAGCTAACTAACATCTAATCGCTCTACTAAAGGCTGACAGCCCCGCAATGGAGCACTGAGACCTCCCGGTTAGAGCCAGAACTACGTGGAGACACTCGCCCACCGGCAGTTGGAGATCCGGGCTCGGTTCTGTGTGTGTTCGGCGGAGCTGCAGAATAGCGGCAGCAACATCAAAGGGGCTCCAACCGACTGTGCCCACGTGGGGGGTGAGTTCTTGTTGTCGCAGACAGCTAATCATAGGGAGATTGTGGTGAGCACTGGTATTCGCCCACAAAGGGTCAAAAGTCTTCTCCCCGCGCGCATAAATCAGAGCTCCACGGATAATTATGGCACCATACACTGACTAGTAGCAACGTCTCCACGCGTGTAAGAGGCTCCTCGCGCGCAGAGTGTTTTTTGCGCCGGTGGAGACTTTTTTTCAGCTCGCGCAGGGTACCTGTTTCGTGCGCGAGAGAGAGCGCGCGCAACACTCTGTCTCGCGCGCGACTTTTGACCCAAATTTGACGCCATACAACAGACAGGAACGTCAGGAAGTGTAGGAATACTGAACTGTAATTCCTACAGCACTGCATGTACAGTTTCCCCGAAGGAGACTGTCCTATGTTCACATTTATACTTTTGTTTTTTCTTGTGCTATGCAGCTCTGTTTTCCTTTCTGTATCACAATGATGTGGTCTTGTCCCTCCAGAGAACACTGAAATAATGACGACATGACTAAACAATCTGACTGTCTTATCCACACGCAACGCCACAAGGACTTTTCATTCCGATGGCACTGACATGTTCACTGACAGATATTTACTTCTGAGAGATGTAGTAAGGGGTTTGAGCAAGAGACTGGCTTTCGCCGGTAATCCATGGTGTTTTGCTATTTGTACGAATTGTTTCGGGAAATGCACTTACTGTTTTGCAAATGTCCAGGAAGATTCAAGAAATGTACCAAAGCGACTGAGAAAAACTGTAATAAGGTCCATAGATAATGAGACTAGCAGGAATACAGGGACATCTTGTGGACAGTTTCTGCAGTTGCATAGATTTGTTTCATTTTAAATTCCCCCTGAACGCCCTGTACATCCTACAAGTAGTTAATGTCAGTTTTTCACTGTAACAGACCATGAGCAAGATCCTGGTTGTGTCTTTCTTGATTGATTGATTGATTGATTGATTGATCGATATGTACTGTTTAGTGTCTTACTTCAAAATTAATAAATTAATCAAAAACAGTACAGACAGGTGGATAAAGTGCACACAGATTTATAAAATGATTTAAAGATTCACTAAAACTACTAAAAGATGAGTAAAATATAAACATGAAGGATAAAGTATACAATATGCTCACAACAACTAGATTAAAATAGAGTGAATAAAAGACAGATTTACTTTGTAGAATAAAGAACAGCCTTCAGCTTAGTCTTTAAAATGTCTACATTTGGAGAAAATCTAAGTTCCAAGGAGAGCTGGTTGCAGCTGTGGGCAGCTCAGTAAACGGATCTAGAGATGATAGAAATGATTGTAATACAGGAACCCACAGACAGCATGGAGAGTATCATCAGTTTCAGGATTTAGATGATGAAATGTGACCTTACATGCCACAGAGGTGTTAGAAATCTGACCTTCTGACACACCACAGAACAGCAACATGCTGACCTAATGTCTGACTGAACACCGAGCTCACTTTACTATAAAAGTCACCACAGCAGTCACGTCTGAACAAAGCGCACGATAACAGATAGACACACACACAAGTAGCAGCATTTTTAGTAGTGAGAAGCGATTTTTAATCACATTTTAGTGCAGACATTGATCCAAAAACTTCACAGAGAGCAAAGACTAAAATCACAAAACACCTTTCTCATTCACTTTGTCCTGTGATTTGACATCAGTTACAATCTGACGTCGAGAACAGTTTGTGGTGAACAAGACAGGAGCGCTCAGATTTATGAGGCTCACTGACAACCATCAAAGACTTTGGGACTCTTTCAAACTGGAAATGATCCTCTGTGGTCTTGGTCTCCCAGAACTATAAGCTGATGTTGAATTTTACACGGTTGTTCTTTAATTTCTAACATCAGTCCTATGCATCGGTCTACTTTTGTTACGGAAATGATTGTATTTGTTGATGGAATGTTCTTGTTCATTGTCATACTGTGGTGATGAGTGAAGAGGAACAAGGACACAAGCTACCCACATAGGAGGTTGCAGGATAAGAAACCAGTCCCAACCACCTGCTGGTAGTGAACTAGAGATAACACATACCAAGATGGGTAACTTGTGTTTTGTGCCTGTAAAAAAATGATGCTATTTTCCTAGCTTGGAAAATCCAAACTGAATCTCAATGTAATCTCCTATCTCCATGTGAATTGAATCGTGTTTCCCTCCCGGGACAGTTTGGTACGACCAATCATAGCACGGGAGGCGGGAGTTAATGCTGCATCATCTTCAGCGCCTCGAAGATGATGCCGGAGGAGGAGGAGGGGGGCCAAAGCAAATCTTTTTGTGGTCTCTTGGCGTTTTGGATGGCATTAGTCGTTGCCTCTTTTCACTTGACGTTTCCGACGATGAGGAGGCAGTGGATGGCTCGTTACTTTCAGATTCTTGCCATTGTTTGTACAGAGGAAAATCCCGTTCCAAACTTGTGAGTAAATTTAAGCAACTTTTACACATACGCACCGACTTGGTTTGGCTCCGATTTAAAGTTATTCTTAACACCGCTAATCGTTCGGAAGGAGTCTTTTGTTGCGTAGCCTTTTCAAAAATAAGTGTTGTACTTGAGAGTACCCCATGTATTCGCAGATTTTTGTGACAAAAACGGCAGTAATCATTCACCGTGACGCTTTCTCGGCTGCATGCCATTGTTGTTTGGACTACATGGACTTCAAGGTCGATTTGTTTGTGCGTCACATCCTTGTTACGCTGATTGGTTCTTTCTCGTTCAAGCTGCATTCGTTAGCCCCTCCTTTTTGAAATCGTCTCCTGTCATCACAATGCCACACTGCCTTTATTTGTATTTATATTAATACATAAATAAAGTCAGTCTGGATTTTCCAAGGCAACTATTTTCCACTTTTGCCAATCACTTGGCCAAACTGTGTTCTGTGCATGTTGATTCCTTGCACAAGTAAAACTAGAATTAATTCGGAGAAGTCAGAACTCCACTGAAGAATTTTCCCGGCAACTTTCCAACAAAATTCCAGCCAACCTGAAGTGCTTTAAAGTCAACCTGAACACGCTAAGCCTTGTTTATACACAAGCTTTCCTCTGCCCTGTTACACACTCATGATATTTGACTTTCTTTCATTGAGAACAACTTTTCTTTGTGGCATGAGAGAGAGATGGATAACTCTGTCACATATCTGACCTTTTCTAAGCTTAACTGCCTTTAGATTGTGCAATAAAATCTGTGATAATGAAACACTGTCAGTGAATTGATAAATCCTGGGAAATGAGGCATTGAATCACTTCTTAAGAACTGCTATCCATCTATTTGTTGCAGAGGCAGCATGCCTCTAGAACACTCCCTGTGCAAACACTTTATATAAAGATGCAGTGTTTTGTTGTGAATTTCATCACGTCGTTCATTTCCGTGCACAGAGCAGCTGAGGTGCATCCAAGGACGAGGCAAGCACGCTGCAACTCTGCACCAAATGATGCATTCAAATATTCCTGCCTGAGACCACTTTCATTATTTGAAAATTCTTTATTCATACACGTTCACATACATTTACCAAAAACAGCCTTTAAACAGATTCTGATGAGGATCAAAAACATTTTACATTCATTTGGTTTAATTGTTAAACAGTGCATTTACACTGTTTCTATCAGGCAGAATGATGCAAATGTGAAACAGATATAGAGGCTGAGCTGCACAATTAAACATTCTGTTCACTGGTGGTTTTAGGGTTTGCACGTTACACAATTTATCTCAAAATGTTTATAAAATAAAAGATAAACTCCCCTTCAGGTGAGGAAAGTCGAGCACAAGGAAACAGAAGATGACTGAATGTTGACTTAATCAAAAGCATTTAAATTTAGGGCTTTATTGCAGAGTAAGAGCTGATGAAAATTAAATATTAAAATTAAAATTTCATATTTTTGCAAAACAGAATCCCTCTTTAACTTTCTTTGCTAGTTAAGTTTGTAACGCTGGATCTCTTATTCCTTTTTAATTTGACTCTAGTGTGTAACAAAGAGTCACAGAGGCAGAACATGAAAGCTACGATTCAACTCACTGCAAAGAGAAGAAAAACACATTCATGTAGTTTGAAGAGGTGCTTTTTATTGTGTCCACAATGCAGAGTTAATACAAGATGACATTTATGACGATTTTCAATTGCAAAGCACTCAGAAGCCACGTTAAATCATCATTTCATGCCCTTGGAGTCGGCAGAGCTCCAGATTTCTTGACCTTCTCTGTAAACCACCAGTTTTCCATCATCAGTCAGCTGAAGGCGGCACATGTTGCAGCAATCTTTGGCAGAGTTTGTGTGCCACCTCGGCTTGTCACATGCATTGTACATGACCAGGTTGCAGTCAGCCTGCATGCACACGCGGACAGCATCCGATCCAGCAGTGTCTGAAGCCCACACAGGCTTCCAGCCATAGATGGCAAAGTTACCATCATTCTGCAGGTGGAAACAGACACATTTGACGATTGTTAGAACATGCATCTCCAAGAAATCTCACACAAAAAGTAGAAAGATCAGCTATTATAATCTTTCTAAACTCCTGGATTGACAAAATTTGAGTTACTGACCTGGAAAACTGCCTTCCACTCCCTGTTGTTGGAAAAGAGGGAGTCTCCCTTGCGGAGCTCGTCATTTTTGGACAAGTAGTTCCTGCTCATTGTTCTGAAACAGAAGAAATACATCAGGTCTGTCCATTTAAAACACAGAATATCCTTTTAACAACATCTCTTTCTCATAGTAATGTCAGAATCATTTAATCAGGGTAGAAGTAGAAAGTACTCACAGCCTTGAATGTTCCACAGCAGTCAGAGGTGAAAGGAGTGATGCAGTTGGTGGCTGATGTCAGCATCTTTATATCATCTGCATTGGGGGTGGAGTGAAAGCGACATGCCCCTTTTACTGGAAACATGTAGATATCAGTTCTCAAGAAGCGGTAGTAAATTTTCCTATTGATCAATAATCTTTTGGGGTTCTGGACAACCACAGTGAAAGCATAGTCCCCACAGGGAAGCACAGGGGCAGGAGTGTGACAGTAAAGGGCTGTATAAGTGCAAAGGTTGTTGGGGAGATATCTATATATGGCACCATGAATGTCTACCTGACCAAGCATGTTTTATGACCTGAAACCAAAAGAACCTGTTCGGGAATTATTTTAAAGAGAAACGTAAAAACACAGGTAGGAAGGACGTACACTACCAGTCAAAAGTTTGGACACACCTTCTCATTGAATGTTTTTTTTTTTACATTGTGGATTCCTACTGAAGGCTTCGAAACATATTTAGAGTTATTGCACAACTGTTTGGTTGCTACAAAATTCCACATACAATGGTGGAAAAACGTTTTCGGACACCCCATGTATTTGTGAAATATTGCATTAAGAATCACTCATCTGTCTTCAAATGCAATTTCTTTTAGGACAGTCACAGCCAAAATACTAGACAAATCCTAAACAAAAGCCTTTGGAAACTTAAAATTGATTGGTTACATAAAATACATCAGAAATTTTGAGCATTGGGTCATTTTGGTACCAGTGATCCACAAATGAAGGTCGTGCTTTTTATTAAAAGACACAATTTTTGTTGCCGTGCTTCATGTCTATATAAAGCCAGCACATTTGACAGTTCTTCAGAGACAAAAATGGATAAAACAAGGAACATATCGCAGGAGACACCCCTGAATAGAGATTCTCAGCCAGGAAGGTTACAGCTGCCACCAGATAGCTAGGAAGTGCAGATGCAGTCCTTCAGCAGATGGATTCATTCTGCAGAAGTACAGACGAACCAACAGTTTGGGAGTCAAACCGAGATCCGGACGTCCAAGGGTTTCTTCAGCAGGAAATGACCACATCCTGATCTGGATGTGCAGGAAAACCGCCGAATGACATCAGAGGAGCTTCAGCAGCAGTGGTCAAACCAAACTGGTGTCCAGTGTTCCACCCACACCGTACATGGCCGACTTTTAGATCATGGCTTAAGGTCCTACAAGGCTGTCAAGAAGCCTCTGATCAATGAGAGACAGAGGTCAGCCCGACATAGTTGGGCTGAAGCACACAAGAACTGGACAGACAGGAATTGGAAGAAGATTGTTTGGTCAAATGAGTTCAGTTTCCAGCTTTATGTTCCTCCTGCTAATGTGAGAGTACGCAGAAGGCCAGGAGAAGCATTTTCTCCAGCATGTACAGTACCTACTGTCCAGTATGGAGGAGGCAGTATCATGGTTTGGGGATGCATGACTCCTGCTGGTGTTGGTCATCTTACTGTCTGCGATGGCACATTGAACTCAACATTCTCCAAACCCACATGCTCCTTGGTCCTCCAGATAGCTCAGCTGGTTGAGTGGGTGACCACTGAACAGGACTACAGTCCCCAACACATGAGGCTTGGGTTCGATTTCAGCTCACGGCCCTTTGCTGCAGGTCTTCCTACTTTCCTGGCTGCCTCTCTATTAACCTGCCAAATAAAGCCAACAAAAGGCCAAAAAAAACCAACTAAAAGAAAAACCCCACCTGCTCCTTTCTGCACATACTTTGTTCTGTCGAGGTCAAAACAGGATGCTTCATCAAGATAGCGCCCTTTGAACACACCCGGGGCCAGAAGAACTTGGCTGCAGGAGCACAGTATCCAGGTCTTAGAGTGGCCAGCTCAATCCACGGACAAGAGCCCCATTGAAAATCTGGAGCGGATTATCAAAAGGTCTGTTTCAAAGCTTAAATCAAAGAATTTAGAGGAATTAAAAGCAGTAATTCAAGAAGAATGGGACCAGATTAGCCCTCAACAGTGTGAAAGGCTCGTGTGAAGCATATCAGCCAGGATCAGCGCTCCACTGCGTACTGATGGCAGGACTAGTAAATGAAGAGTTCATTTGCAAAAACAGGTAACTCCGTTTTCAGAAAACTCATTTTTTTTGTTTACTTGAGATAATAATAATAACACTAATAATTTATTTTTTCTCTATTTTGTCATGTATTTTTCTACTGAGTCAAATCCACTCAACTTCAGTTTCATCTATATTATCTCAAGTAAACACTAAAAAATAAAGTTTTCTGAAAATTGATCAAAACGGAGTTATCTGTTTTTGCAAATGAACTCTTCAAATATTAATTTGATGATGTGATGGTTGTTTATTTTTTTGTTCAGTTTTGAACACATTCTGTTATTTGATGACTTTGCTGACAATGTTGAGAACTGATATATTGAAACTGTCAAGAATATAGTTTTGTCAGTTTTTCTTGTGAACGACAAACCCATATTGCTAACTCTAAATTGCCCGTAGGTGTGAATGTGAGTGTGATTGTTTGTCTGTATATGCAACCCTGCCACAGACTGGCGACCTGTCCAGGGTGTCCCCTGCCTTCGCCCGAGTCAGCTGGGATAGGCTCCAGCACCCCCCGCAACCCTAATGAGGATAAAACGGTGTATAGAGAATGGATGGATGGTTTAATTGGTAAACAGTGCATTTACACTGTTTCCATCAGGCAGAATGATGCAAATGTGAAACAGATATAGAGGCTGAGCTGCACAATTAAACATTCTGTTCACTGGTGGTTTTAGGGTTTGCACGTTACACAATTTATCTCAAAATGTTTATATAATAAAAGATAAACTCCCCTTCAGGTGAGGAAAGTCCAGCACAAGGAAACAGAAGATGACTGAGTGTTGACTTAATCAAAAGCATTTAAATTTAGGACTTTATTGCAGAGTAAGAGCTGATAAAAATTAAATATTAACCTGAATACTGAACTGAATTTTTAAAATAACACCACAATTATGAGAAAGCGGCTTTTCAGAACTTGTGACAGTAAAGTGAGCAACGCATTGTGTCTGAAAATGTTTCGATTGGGTTGTCATTCTTTCATATTTTTGCAAAATAGAATCCCACTTTAACTTTCTTTGCTAGTTAAGTTTGTAGCATTGGATCTCTTATTACCGCTGCCAGGAGGTTATGTAATCATCGGAGTTTGTTTGTCTGTTAACAGCATAACTCAAAAAGTCATGGACGGATTTTCACCAAATTTTGACAGGATGTCCGGAAGAGCAAAAGTAACAATCGATTAGATTTTGGAGGTGATCATCGTCTGGATCCAGGATTTTTTTGAAGGACTATGTACAATTGAGCGATGTCTTCCGGACATTCTGTAAAAATTTGGTGAAAATCCGTCCATGACTTTTTGAGTTATGCTGTTAACAGACAAACAGACAAACAGACAAACAGATGGCCTGGCGGAGGTCTGCGCTCTCCGAGTGCTTTTCTAGTTCCTTTTTAATTTGGCTCTAGTGTGTAACAAAGAGTCACAGAGGCAGAACATGAAAGCTACGATTCAACTCACTGTGATAAGAAGAAAAACCCATTCATGCAGTTTGAAGAGGTGCTTTTTATTGTGTCCACAATGTAGAGTTAATGCAAGAGGATCATGAAAAATTTCAATTGCAAAGCACTCAGAAGCCACGTTAAATCAATTTTTCTGGCCTTTGGAGGTGGCAGAGTTCCAGATTTCTTGACCTCCTCTGTAAAGCACCAGATTGCCCTCATCGGTCAGCTGAAGGTGACACATCTCGGCGGGAGATTGCCAAGTGTTTGTGTTCCACCTCGGCTTGTCACTTGCGTTGTACATGACCAGGTTGCAGTCAGCCTGCAAGCACACGCGGACAGCATCCGATCCATCAGTGTCTGAAGCCCACATAGGCTTCCAACCATAGATGACAAAGTTGCCATCATTCTGCAGGTGGAAACAGACACATTTGACGATTGTTAGAACATGCATCTCCAAGAAATCTCACACAAAAAGTAGAAAGATCAGCTATTATAATTTTTCTAAACTCCTGGATTGACAAAATTTGAGTTACTGACCTGGAAAACTGCCTTCCACTCCCTGTTGTTGGAAAAGAGGGAGTCTCCCTTGCGGAGCTCGTCATTTTTGGACAAGTAGTTCCTGCTCATTGTTCTGAAACAGAAGAAATACATGAGGTCTGTTGTCAGAGTGTAGCTCCGCTGAGAGCTCCCACATATCAAATGAAGATATTCACCGAACCAGAAAGACACGGAGACTGTAACTTTTTACTTGCAAGGGTAACAGCACAGTGTAACAAGACACATTAGTGCGAGCTACAAAGACTGCTCCCATACGAAGTTTATTTTATACACAAGCAGAAACGAAAACATAGCATAAGATAAGAAATAGCTCGAGTTACACAAGGGGGTGTGCTAAGCTGTAAGAGTGGAAATATACTGACTAGAGGAGCAAGATGTGTGTGTGTGGGTATGTAATGAAGATTATTCTATAAAGACACTATATACAATCAGTTAATGCCCTACGGCTTGATTATGATAAATATATTCTCAAATTCAACTCTAACATTCCCTCCTGTTTATCATGATCAAGAAGTGTAAAGCTCAGTTAACAACATCTTGTAAAAACATATTCTGCTGTCACGTCATTTGCTTGATAGCCTTAAGTTCAGGATCGTTTTCTAGCTGATCAGTTATGTCGATTAGTGCGTTAGTGAGATTATTAAGAGAAAACCAAAGTTTATTTACACTTGCGGATAATCTTGATGTACCATATGAAGGAACTAAAGACATGAGAAAACGTTTTGGTTTACTGAAAGCAGGTTGTTGTTCTTCTTTAGTTTCACGGCTTTGGATTCGGTGTGTGTGTATATATGTCCTGTTCTCCAATTGTTGGTCAGTAATGACAATTACAGCAGGTTGCAAATGAACTAAGGTACAAGTACCGCACCAATCAAATGGCAAATACCAATAAAGAAGTCCTCCACATTGCCACATCATTTCGGGTGGAGTGGAGATTTTTGGTCCGAGATTAAAGGTTGTTATGTTTCTTCCAGTCCTATATTTATCTTCAGAAAACCACCAAGATGTGTTAAATCCTGCAATAAAGGGAACTGATGATAAGATAGCAGACGAGTTACTGGAAAGTGATATTATATGGATGCAGTTAGGTGTTCCTGGTAAGTGATGCCTGTACATATCGCCACAGGTGCGTTGGAGACACAATGGGAAAGGAATTTTAGTTCGTAATGGTGCAATTCCCACTCCTAATGTGGTGTTCGTAGCCTGTGAAAAATTAGTGGGATCCAGCCATTTTTCCTCATGAATAGTACAATTTGGAAACCAGTATGACATGTTACCAGTGAAATGCTTTAGCATTCTGAGTGTGCTTTCACCAAATATACACATTGTTTCTGATTTATTAAGTCCTACAGGAGTGAAAAAGGTCTGATGTGTAGCATGATGAGGTAATTGTGAGCACACGTAGCAATTGGTGACATTATTCTGTTGTGCTGTAAAATTCATAGCTTTATACCAGAAGTTCTGTTCCCAAGTCGCTGCCATGGAGTGTTCATGGGTCCTTTTAGTTCTGTGAGTTCCTGTAGAGGAGAGAGAGAGAGGAAGAGGAACCACAGGAGTGACAAAGTCACCCCTGCGACTAGCAGAAGTCGCCAGAGAGCCATTCTAAAGTCGGGCGCGGATTAGTTGGGTTCTTCACCGGATTGAGACGTCAGCACCCTATTGTGCTACTGACCCCTTTGTATCGGACTTCCACCGCTACCCCGTCGGTTGATCTGGCTCGGCTTCCAGTTGTATCAGCTTACAGTGCGATTGGTGGATCCACGAAGGCCGTTCAGCAATTTTTATTGCCGTGGGTGTCGTCAGCAGTATTTGATACGGCCCTTCCCACCGAGGCGACTTCCAATTCTTTCTCCTCAGGACTCTGATCAGGACCCAGTCTCCAGGCTGGAGCTTCTGTGTAGACAAAGGAGAAGAACACTCTGGCAGATTATTGGAACTCTGAACTTCTCTCGTTTTTAACATATGCATCATCCAATCTGCTAAAGTTACTTCTCTCTCACTATGATTCAGTGGATTATTGTTTTGTGGAAGTGGAAAAGGTCTCCCATCCACTATCTCAAAAGGTGTTATTGTTGTGTCTCCTGTAGGCGTAATTCTCATCCACAATTTAACCAAGGATAAACAATCTGGCCAAGGCCTCTTGGTTTCTTCCATAGTTTTGGCTAGCCTGTTCTTTATTGTCTGATTCGTACGTTCTACAAGGCCGGCGGATTGTGGATGATATGCGCAGTGATTTTTTAGTGAAAAACCCAATGCCTGTGAGCAATGTGTCACAATTGCATTTACAAATGTGTACCATTGTCTGATCTAATTATGGCGGGAATACCATAAGTTGGAAAGTAATGGTTGCAGAGAGCTTTTGCTACAGTTATGGCTGTGTTATCTTTGGTTGGGTATATTTCAACTCTAACATCTGTCCATTTAAAACAGAGAATATCCTTTTAACAGCATCTCTTTCTCATAGTAATGTCAGAATCATTTAATCAGGGTAGAAGTAGAAAGTACTCACAGCCTTGAATGTTCCACAGCAGTCAGACGTTTAAGATGTGATGCAGTTGGTGGCTGATGTCTGCATCTTTATATCATCTGCATTGGGGTGGAGTGAAAGCGACATGCCCCTTTTACTGGAAAACTTATGTGGCAATTCTCAAGAAGTGGTAGTGAAATAACCTATTGATCAATAATTCTATGGATTCTTTTTTCTGCTATACACTGACAGAAGGTTATTGTTAGAGCTGTAAATTCTTAAACTCACACCTCAAAAATGAACAGTTACATGGAAACCATCGTAAACGTAGTGTGACAGTAGATTTTAAGTTTCGACTGTTACTCCCTTATTTATAGAGAACATTGAAAAATCTAAATGAAATCTAGAATTTCCAAAGTGGGACTCACAGTGGCATCCACCTTTTGGCTGTGACTTTTTTTTTTTTTTAAAGCAAAGCATCAGCGTCTAGAGTCAGGTGATCGCTTGCTTCCTGGTCATGACAGTAACACACCTGGATCATATATTTTATGCTTTCAGTTGTTTGCACAGATGATTTTGGAATCTGTAGCTGCTCTGACATTGCTCCACATGTCTTTGCTGATTCCTCAAAGTGAATGATTTCCACCTCAGGCTTTCCCACTGTATTGTTTGTGGTTTAGTCCAATGACTGCATCACATGCATCCTGTTTAAATTGGCTCAGAGGAGTCAGCAGCTGTAGTCAATCACTCACACAAAGTTAAGAGGCCATAGCACTAAGAAATTTGATGAACACAACTTTCTACATCACTGAAACTGATCATTTAGGTCGCTGTATGTATGTTTTTGCCCCAGCAGATTTTGTCATATTTCCATAAGACATGTTAGAACTCCTGATTGAATCTTTGGATCCCAGTAATCAGCACTGATCTTTGTTGCATTTAGTTCCGGCAATGTTTGAAGGGGACATGTATTGTCTTCTTATCCAACTATCCATCGTATTTAAGGCTTTAAGGATGAGCTGAAAGCACATTATTATTATCCCCCGCCTCCACGAAGTGGAAAAGAGGGATATAGGTTTGGCCTCCGTCCGTCCATCCGTCCGTGATGAAGGGGACAGCTTTTCTCGGAAACTATTACAGCTAGGATTACAAAATTTAGTGTGTAGCTTCACACCATGGACACCTTGATCAAGTTCGAAAATGAGACCTGTGCGATAATATTTAACAGAGTTATGGCCCTTGATCACTATTTTGGATATAGACTCATAGATATCACATGTGGCGGGGGATACTGATGACCATGTCCTCTTGTTGACGCCGTTTTCTTTTGTTCTACATTGTGCTGACTCTTGTTGTGTCATCTTTGCTTTATGCAAACCAACGACACCTTGAGTTCTGCTTTTTTACTTCTCTTATTTCTCTGGTTTAGGTGAACTTTTCTTAAGAAATAGATTGATGCAACGAGCTGACGCTGGTTTCAGCAGATTTCTTTCACACTCATCCGACCTCATCTTTAAGTCTCCAGAGGACAAAGTTCAGCCCTGGTTCCTCCTGGGTTGAATGTGGAGCTGCAAGAACATCATCTATGATTTAAATATGAAGAGTTATTTTCTTTACTGATACACACAACAAAGTCAAAGACATTTTCATTACATCTGACTGTTACAAATGTACAAACTTTAACATTAAAACTATCGTGTACGGTGGAATTGGCCACTGCAGACAGAGTAGAACCAAGAACATGATCTGAACACTCAGATTACTCACAGCCGAATAAACCCAAATGAGGAAAACAACCTGCAATGCATCTTTAGTTCTAATATGAAATGATCTCAGACCTGTGAAGCCTCTAAAATGCATGTACTGTGTGTTATCTGCATTCTTGTCACAGGTTTACTTGTTATAAAAGTCATGCAGCAACCTCTCTTAGGTCGCTGTATGTATGTTTTTGAAATAAACAGTAAGTGGATTTTGATGTTAGAAACATGGAATAAAAAGGCATATGCTGCTATAACTGGCATTTTACTGTATATTCTATGTGCATCACTTGGCATTTAAACAAAAATGTCAGCATTTTGAAATACAACTATTATGCAACTAGAAGAAGTGAACTCTCCCCTCCATCTCACCCAACTTCTTTTCTGCTGAAACCGCACTTCTGGCAAAATGCCGTTGTTGTGGTTAAGGTAAGCATTTTAAAAGGTCACTGCTGTGTGCAGCCACATGCATGAGCTGCAAACCTGGCAGTAAATTCCACATCACTAACCTCATTACATGTTTCAGAGGAAAACGTGTCCATTTAAAACAAATCTTGGTGGTGGAATTTGGCTCATGCGGTGGTTTCATGAGAAGCAAATGTAATTTATTGCATTAAAAAAGTGAACACAGATGAGGATCTATTGGACATCATATGACAGTTAAGCATATTGATGGAGAAACATTGTTAACATTTCTTTTTTTCCCACCAAAAAATGTTCAAGGATCTCCCAAAAATGTTGAAAATGTGAACATCAGACGTTTTTTTTCCACATTTTCAAACTTTAAAACGGATCAGTTTTGACGGTACGATGGTGAAAAAAAATCATGACACGGTTGTTTTTTCATTTGATTTTATTAGATTCTGCTACATCAGGAATACAATGACTTTATGTTTATCTGCAGAAAGGCGTTTAAAGGCGATTTTGTGGCATTTTTCTTGCAGGGAAATGAAAATAGTGCAACTATAGTCAAGAAAGTACACAGCAGCTCAACTACAGACTCTTCTGCTGTTGGACACACTATCTAACGAGACATATTATATTCAGGATTGTATTTTTAGCCGGTGCTCACAGCCAAAAGTGTCGGAGCGCCGCTGTTGTAGCTCATCTTTTTGCAGTGCTCCAGCCTGTTTGTTGTCATTTCCTGGAACAAGAGAAAAGCACATGTGTCATTTGCCTGCGGAAAAAAAACCACCCAACAGCACCAATGTTGGACCCAATTCTCTGCTTTTGTCCCAGAATTATTAGACACAGATGAGTGTTAGTAACAACCAGCTCTACCAGATGGTTTTTGTCCCTTATGAGGCAAAAATAAATGATTTAACGCAACACAGAGGCCACAGTTTGATTGGTTAACATGTCAAAGAGGAGGAGAATGTGGAGGAAAAGCACCAAGAGGAGCAAAATAAAGAATAGTGGATTCTAAAACTGACACAAAATGCAAACTTTAATCACAAGAGACTAAAATAAAGGGCGATACATGATTCTGATTTTATTATCCATCTTACAAATTGGAAGCACACAAACAGGTTTGCAATTAAACTCGGAAAAATGAGGTTCAAAGTGTCAGAGAAACTTAAAATTAAATATCTGTATCATTAGAATAATTTCGAATATTTTATACTATCCAAAATCTTCAAAATGAGGCTCTAAAGTAGCTGTTCTAAAGGCTGAAAACTGAAATAAATGAAAATACCTCGGTGAGTCTCGGCCTCTGGATGCAGTGGACGTACGGTTTGGGATGGGTCTCCATCACGTTTTCTACTGTTCTGTAGCAAACTACGCAATCCATCAGCGGCTGGGAAGCAACACAAACAGAAAATGCATCAGGACGCTGCAGATGTTTGGACAGATGTGACAGCAAGGCGTCTGTCTTTGCTCACCCGGTCGTTCCTGAAGGGGCATCTCTGAGGGCTGGAGTCAGTCGTTCCTTTGGCACATCTGGTGGGTTTCAGGTAGAAGTGGATGTATACGTGTTTCATCCCGAAGTCGCCCTGAAGCAGAGCAGAGAGGGGATTTAGTGCCAAAGCAGCAAAATAAAGCAACTTTATTTATATATAAGACATTAAAAACAACACAGGCTGACCCAAAGAGCTTTTTTTTAGTAGAGAAATGTCATTAATGTTGAAAATTAACTTAAGTAAATATTAAGGTTAAGGCACTACAATGAATAATTTTACTGTTTTTTCTGCAGTTTTGAGGCAGCATGGATGCATTTTCTGATTTCAGTAGAAAATTATGCTTAATTCAAAAGAGATTAAGGCTTAACCAGAGAAGAGTTTGATGTATGTGTTAAAAAAAACAAAACACTAAAACATAAAAAAAGCTGAAACAGAGAGGAACACAAAGAAAACCCGGAGACTCCAGAGCTTGCTATTGTTTAAAAAGACATTTGTATTCATTATTTAAGTATCTAATACAGAGGAATAACAAATAAATCTCTTCAGCACATGAATAGAAACATTCAGGAATCACTTATTTCTTAGTTTTCACGTCATTTTCAATTTATTTCCAACTCCTTCAGTCAGGAAAACATGAAAAATATTATTATTAGTGCATAAAATGAGTGCAATAAACACTGTATTGATGTTTTATTGGGTTTAAGTGAGGAAACCTATTTATTTCAAAAATATTGCATGATTTATTTAGATTTTTTACTCAAAAACATAGCTGTGAAATAGTACACTGATGTTAAAATACAATAAATGTTAACATGTGGCTTAATTTTAATTGAATTTAATGTGGAATTTAAGGTAAATTACATATTTATGGGAGGGTTACTATATTTACAAAGGTGTTTATTTTTGTTTTATATTATGTTTTTCTGCATCATTTGCAGCATTTAACACATTTCCCCCATGTTTAAGTGTATATATATGATAGTACAATCTGAGCTGAGGAGTAAAACAGTTAATAACTCAGTGGTGAATTCATCCAGATGAAACCTTCCAATTCAAAACCAGAAACGCTCTCTGTTCACTCAGACAGACGTCAGAGTTTGGAAGAGGGTGGAAACTTCTCCTTATTGGGATTTTTCTCTTGGCAAAACCAAACACGACTGAAAGCATGTTGACATTTGATGTTTCAAAGTGCACTTGATCCAGAACAGAAAACAAGTACGAACCAGAATTCGCTGCAGGCAGAGAGAAAACGACAAACTGAGAAGGAGGACGAGACTGAGGAGTCATTTTAAAGTCTTTTTTAGGTTAAAGTTAAATGTGTGGCTGCTTTGTTTGAATGGAAAATCTGCATATTTTGCCAAAGACATTCAGTTAATCAGTATTTTTTAATAGTTGTTAGCTGCATTTTTAAAACAATTTACTCTTATTTTATAGATTTTCCCTCAAAAAAATACAGATAACCAAAAAAACAAACAAAAATCAAATTCAAAAAACAGTCAAAACTGTATAATGACACAAATGATAATTTAATCCTTTGCGTGGTTTGACTGTAAAGCCATTTAAAGCAGTTGAATTATTGATATTTTACAGATAATTGCTGCCATTTTGAAAGAAAAGCATGCATATTAAGGATTTGATAACGGTAAAATTTGGTTAAAATAATTTAAAATAAACTGTTATGTCACAATTTTCCCCCGTTTTGGTAGATTAAAGATAATATCTCGTAAAAGAACATCCGAAAAGTATTGATTCACATGTTGACTATAATTTAAAAAAGGCTTAAAACCCACAAGAAGTCCACATCAAACCTTTGAATTCTTACAAATAGTAATTTGCTCATTTATCATGTTATTGTAACATTATTACTGCATTTATCTCAGCTGAAAACCTCACAATTTTACACATATTTTAAAGTTTTTGACTACTACAGCATTCCAACACTTTTTAATGTCATTTTCTGGCACACATACAACCAGATCTATTCATTTATTTACAGTCTACATTCTGCAGTTTTATCTTACTTTTAAACAACATTAAATGAACTATTGTAGACGCATTAAATCTTCAGGTCAAGAACTGTTGAATCAAATCAAGAACTCAGATCTTTACCTCGATCTCAGACTTCTGCAGACTTCTCAAGAAGCGGAAATGGTGGTGAACCCCGGCGTGGAGGCTGAGCTGCTTTAGAGCCAGATCTACTCCATTCCTGTACTGGTCGCCCAGCTCATTATTGGGCTCCTGGGCCTTGGAAATCAGAACAGCTGCAGCAGAAACCACAAACAGCAGCAGCGCGGCCATCTTCCTGTGAATGTGTGAGCGAAGCAGCTCGGTTCAGCCTGAGCTCTTCCAGCGGGATCAATACCCGCATCCAAAACAAGTCCTATTATGGCTGCAGCAGCAACAAGTGAGACTGTTTACTTTCAACCCCCAGTTTCCAGTAAGTCACCAGGGGGCACAGATCAGAACTTGTCTGAGGAAAACACACTCTCAGTGGGGGTGTTCACAGAGGAAGCAGCTGCCAAAAGTGGAATTACACTCATATCCCTGAAGGTTATTACAAAGAAGGCTGAGTAATCCCAAATGCTGGAAACGGGCCCAACATGCAGTGAAAAGCCTTCAGCCGCAGGACAAACAGAAAGGTCAGCGGTGATCAGCGCGTGAATGGACGTGTTTGGCTTCGCTTCATCGCTCCCCTTGTTGTTGCTTTAACAGTAAGTGGGTCACTTATACAAACTGGGAATAAAGTGTATGTGGTGGTTAAAGAAACAGTTTATTCCCGCTCAATGAGAGCCCACACAGCAGCACGACCACCGAGACCAATGAGTTTAACATGCCAGCCAGAGGCAACAGTGGGAGAAGAAAACAGAAAAAATGTTCAAGTCCTACTTTAGGAAAAAGCACAGAAGTACTGACATAAAAAGTTCATTAAAAGAACTCTTCAGATACTTTAAGTGAAAGTACCAATACAGCAAGTTATAAAAATAAAATACTGCCTCACAAGTTAAAGTCCTGCATGAAAAATAAGAAAAATCCAAGTAAAAGTAAGTAAATATTATCTGAAAAATGTCCATCCAGCTCTTCCACTTATAAATAACACTCATCTATCTCAATTATCATTCAATAATCATAAAATTATGATTATTTAAGCATCAGTGTATCAGCAGCTTGTTTCTGTTGCAGGTTTGAACCGTTTTAAATCCAGGAAAGATGAAAAATATTTTCAGTTCTTGGACATTTTCTCTAACCTTTGATTTTTGCTGAGGTATATCATCACAAACGCATACATCAAAATGGAATCATGGGAGAAGTTTGGAGGATAATCATTATTTGGTGAAGACGTTCATATCTGAAATGTGACTCCCGTTACACACAGCCTTCTGTAAAAAGCCAGAAAGTTTGAAAACCAGTGGAATAATCTTCAACCAGGTGTTTTATTTAAAAGCTTGTTGTACTTTCCTTTGTGTAAAATCTTCATCTTAAAATAACTTAACGCTGTCAGATAAATAGAGCAGAATAGAAAGTACTATATTTCCTCTGAAGGCAGTGGAAGCATACAGACGTATAAAATGTGCAATTGAAGTACCTTTAAATTGTAATTAAGTACAGTACTAACATAAATGTACTTAGTTACTTTGCAGGGCTGCTTTCTAGATTAATTCAGTAACTCTGAGCGGCCACAAGATAAAACTAAGGTGTGAAATATTGAACATCATGACAAAACTAGAATATTTTATAAGAGAATACATCAGTCAAAGTGATCTTCTTGTACAAACTGTAGCACTGAGTCTGTGAAGGCATCAGATTCACAACATTTTTAGATCATTTTTGTGTAATTTTGGGGCTAAATCACATTAAAACTGCATCTCTCCTCTTCAGTGTTTTCCTTCAGGGCTGTCCTGACTTTTACTCTCACATAGAGCTTCACTGTTGTCCAGAATCTATTAAAACACATCAATGGGCCTCATTGTCACACTGGATCACATGTGTCTGCATTTTTATGACCATTTTACACTGAGGCAACCCAAAAACAAACGTGCATTAACCCACGGGTGAACATTATCTCTCAGAAATGTGCTACTTTCCGCCGTTTACTCAGGATTCTTTAACAGAAAAAAGCATAAGTCTATGACTTATTTCCAAAAGAAGGAGTATACAGACAGGTTTGGAAAGAGGAAAGTGAGAGAAACTTGCAAAAATTAAAAGCATGTCTTTTTATTTGATGTGTAGGACATAAATCATTCACATTTTTTAACCAAATGAGGTTAAATAGCCAACTCAATCCAATGCTCACACTTTGTTAGCAAAACTGCAGCTTTACTATTACGCCAAACAATTCTTTAAAGAAGTGGCACAAACAGCTTATTCAAATGCAATGAAATGATGATACCACGGACAGAAAACGTGTGAGGTGAGGTGCACATTAATGAGAAGTTAGCACTAATTCGAGCCTTTTAAAAACCAAATATTCTGTTTCACTTATTTCCTGTGGATGACAGAAGAGTTGGAGATCCTCTGCTGTATCCCAGAGCGTTGCAGTGATCCACTCTGGTCGTCTTCATGTCCTGTAAGCCAGAAAACAGAGCCATAAATGTGTTTATTCTGGCTGTATTTGTATTAGGAGCTGTTGTAATCATGAGTGTGGTCAAAGCGTGGCGGACTGACCTCGGTGAGAGCCGGTTTGTGGACGCAGTGGACGTACGGTTTGGGCTCTTGTTCGATTTCCCCTCTGAAGGTTTTGTAACAGACGGCGCAGTCGATCAGAGGCTGCATGAACGCACAGAAACAGAGCAGCACAAGTTAGAGCAGATCCTCACATTCCTGAGCTCAGGAGAAGCAGAAACTTACTCTGTCGTTCCTGAACTGACAAGCAGACGAGTCGACCGTTCCCTTCTGACACTTGGTGGCTTTAAGGTAGAAGTGGTGGTGGATGTAAGCCACATCGAAGCCGGGCTGAGGAGACAGAAAAGGATTCAGATGAATAGCAAAGTGGAGTTTCCCCTCAAAAAAATCCCCACATTGTTTGACCCTTAAGGATTTAGTCACAACAAATCACAGGAAGTGATTCAGCCACAGCAGACAGATGATAAAGTCTGACTAATAGAAGCAGAACTCTACCTCGATGCCTGACTGCAGGAGGCTCCTGAAGAAGAGAAAATGATGCTGGATTCCTGCGTGAGAGTCGAGCTTCTCCAGAGCCAGGTCCACTCCTTTCTTGTAGGCTTCGGGAAGCCTTTTATACGCCTCGTTTGCGTCGGAGGCAAAGAACAAAGCTCCGGCGCTGAGCAGCCACAGCAGCAGTGCAGCCATCTTCCTCCCTGAGAACGGAACAGTGATGGGAAAGTGGACGGACCGCCCACTCCGATCAGAGAACAACATCCAGCCCTCTTTTCAGCAGGAGAAACAATAGAACTGGAGACTTTTTACTTGTCGTGAGCAAGTCTCAATTCAAACAGCTTCGACCTTTTTAAATCTTTCTTCCATCAGTACCATCTTAAAAAGTTTATTTGCAGCTTTTAACTGTACAATTTTACTGTTATTTCACAAATTTTCCCTAAAATCCCAGAAAAAGTATTAATTTACACATTAATCGTAAAAAAAAAGTAGTAAATAATGTCCAATCACACCATATTTACTTATTTAAATTAGCAAAAATGTCACTATTTCATGGTAAAATTAAACCTAAAATGAACATCAACATGTAAATATTTTTTTTAAAAGCAGTATTTCACCCAAATTTGTTAACATTCAGTCTTTTTAAAGTTTAAAATACTCGTTCCTTGTGACGTTTAAAAGTTTGAGAGTCATTTTAAATCTTCTTTCGAGTTGCCTTACATGAAAAATACAACAAAACCCACTTATAAATAGAAAATATCTTTTATTTGTCATCAATATTTGAACCATTATTGTACAAGGGAACATCAGCAACAGCCTCTCTGGCTTTGTATTGCTTTTGAAATGGATCACATGTCTTATCAGCATTTCATGACTGACAGATTTGTGGACAGACACAGTCTAACCTTCACTTCTTTCACAAGTGGCACGATAAGCAGACACAAGACAAACACTGAACTCCACTGCCCACTTCTTATAAATATCTCCTTCATTGTCGTGGCCAAGGTGCAGCCGTGTGTGTTTGAACATTAAAAACAAGTGAGGCGCCCCCAAATAAGTCTTCATAAACAGCAACGATGCCAGATATTGCAACAGATAAATAATAGAGATGTCTGAATCATGAGTGTCTCAAAAGTGCAAACTATTGCAACGTGTGCCGTCCTTACAAACACAGAAGACACTTGCAGCTGATTGCTTCGTGGTCCCACAGGCACTTGAGATATCGCGCAGCTTTGTGACACCAAACAGGCACAAGATCACAGTCATTCAGGCTGAGACGGGAAAAGTAGTGTCCGAAATGCATCCGTGAGAGTAACAGAGGACCGAGAAATGTAAGATATTTGACACAGTCAAAGCTTTAACCAATCCATGTCACACTGATGCAACATGACATAAAACTTAAAAAAAAAGAACATATAAAAGCCTTCCCTCTCAGCAATGCGTGAATATTGAGATTGTCTACACAGATTGCGTGGAATTTTGGTCAACCAAGTTGCCATGAGCGAAATGTTTCAATTAGTCAATGCCAAAAAAAAAAAAAAAAAAAAAAAAAAAAAAGAGATTTAATAAAAAACTTGCAGTATGAAAATGTGTCAATTTAGGCTCCTTCATAAACACCAGTTAGAAGATATGAGATGACTGAACTGCAGCTTATTGTTCTGATCATAAAAGTATTTACACGACACATTTGGCACTTGAACAAACAACCTAATAAATTACAGCAATTCCCATAAACCCAAACACACCCAGTGAGACCTCAGAACAAACTACATTTTAGTACTTTAGTGCCCTAAACATTTAGAGTATATTCAATATGCCACTGCGTTATTTTCTACAAAATAAAAGTGTTTGTATGAAGAGAAGCAACATGTTATGGCATTAGTGTAACGACAAATTGCATTTCTATGTGTTTTTTTTTGGTACATTAACATAACAGTCCTGCAACATCTCCCTCTGCTGGTTATCTTAGTTCATTGCAGGTACATGATGTGACACAAAAGCTCAACTATTATCTGCGTTTGAGTACAAAAAATGAATGGTTAAAGGAGGACAGGCTAAAAATCAACCACAGATCATTTAAGAAGCGACCTAAGGCAACGCTAAGAGGATAAAACGATTATTTATAATACAGTCATTGTTCAGATTTGGTTTCTTAGAAAAGTGCTACGAGCTTCGCGTTTCTGGTAAAGTGATCAGCTGTCTAAAATAAGACAGAATGAGGAAAAATAATAAAAACACCGCTCAATATACCTTTTTATTTCCTTCATAAGGCGCTTGGTGAGGTTAAAATGTGAAAAAAATAACTTGAATAGCAATAATTCAGCTTGTTAATATAAAGGAATGTATCCTATATATCCTCCACATATTCAATGTGAATCAGAGCAACTTCTCAAGGCTAAAAATTAATCAGTCTTGCAAAATCTAGCTACGGTTAATAATTTTGAGCTCGAGATCGCATCGTTTGATTTGGAATCTCTTGTCCCCCAAAATAGATGTTTTTTTAAATAAAAGCACTTCATGAGTAAGCAAATGCTAACAAACCCCTCGGTTCGTGTTTTTGAGCAACAAATTGCGTTTAAGCGGCAGAAAAGCTACTTAAATAGTGATCAAAAGCAACCAGACCTCCGGCGGTGCACGATTTTTTCTTTCCTGTGAGCGTTTCAAGTTTGAAAGGAGTTCGTCGCAGAACTCTCATTGGTTGTGATAGATTTTGGTGTCCGCCAAGAGGATTTAAGTGGTAAAACGAGGGCTTGCTGCTGGTTAGACAGGCATGTGCATCTCAGAGTACTCATCGTGGCCGTCGCGCTCGTCCAGCTTCGGCTCTGCATCGTCAGCATCCAGCTGCAAAGAGGGAAAGAGACGTCAGAATCAGAAACATGAACAAGAAGAAAGCGCCATTTTCAGCCGTTTTCTTTCCGAATCGCTTCTCGGATCAATAAAAACACAGTTCTACTCATAGAAACATGAAATTTGTAAACTAATCATGTTTTCTACCTCATTCGCTGTGTCATTTATGCTTTTCTACGACAGTCAATTTGACATAAAACAACAGAAAATACCTCCTTGACACCAAAAACCACAGTGGACACGTCTCAGTTAACAGCAGCATGCACACATTTAAACACAAATTCTGATTTTCACGGTTTAAATACGCAGAGTGGATTCTTCCCTTGTTAATCGTTATTGTTGTAGCAATTAGATGGCAAAACATCACTAAAAAAAAAAAACTCAAACCTAAATTTATGGTAAAATAAATGTAAAAATGCTGAAAACCTGAACTTTTAAAAAGTTAAATAAGCTGTAATGAGATAGAACTTGTTGTTTTGGGAACACCATTTCCACAGTTTATTTGAGAACCTCGTGAACTTTTCTTCTTAGTTCCAGTTTCCACTAAATTGAATTTGGAGTTTGTCTATCAGAAGCATTCAATTAATTATCTTAAGGGAAAGGAGCATTATAATCAGTAAATGATGCATTTACTCCTTAGCTGCATGCCATAATCCAGTCATTATTTCCAAAACTCCAGTGTAAATCCCCATATAAATATTGTATATTGTTTATGAGTGGATACATTTTCCATTCTGGTAAATCAGCTAATTATCAAATCACAGAATTCAAATATGTCCTTCAATCACACTCTTTTTAGGACAAATAAAGCATATCCTCCTGTTTTTGTGATTTCCTGCTTTTGGAGCCAAAACGATAAGTCACAATTTCAGAATTTTAAGAAAAATAAAACACAAAAAGCAATACTTTGACATAAAAATAGGCCAAAAAGAAAACAAGCAACTTAAACTGAACATAAATTAAACTCAACAGTGAGAAGGTTAGCCTTTGCTGCAGTCTCCATCTAGTCTCAGCATGAAAACAAAGTTCCCCTCATTCCACCCAGTCACATGAGACATCATTTCAAAAGGCCTGGACGTTCTCCATCGGGCATATTGTGATTTATTTGGGTAGCTCAAATGCGTCAAAAGACACAGATCAAAAACACACGTCTAGTACCCAGGACATAAATGAACGGGCCGGGTAGGATGTGGTCCTGCATTGGAGCCCACTGCGCCCCCCAGTGGTTAAACTTACACAAGCCATCTCTCTGCCGGAGAAGATGCGCGGCAGCACCAGCATCTTGACGGGGACGGTGAGGATGAGGACGAAGGGGAAGGCCAGAGACGCCTGGGTGGACATGACGGCCCACAGAACGGCCAAACACACCACCTGGATGCAGGTGAAGAGATGCATGCGCAGCGTACGGACCTGAGGGGGCAGAGGACGGCGACATCAACTCTCAGAAGCAATAGAAACGAGCGTTTAGCTCAATCATGGAGGTGTGAGTGTTTATTTTTTAAGCCTTGTAATGTCGTTTCAAGGAGAAATGTTCAGATAAATGTTATTTCCACATCCAGATGAATTTAGACAATCTGAACTAGTACTTATGTGCGTTTGTTTGTTTTTATACTTATATTTGCATTATCCTTTTTGCTACTGTAATAATGCAAGGTCTATCTTATCGCATCACATCATTTATATTACGAATTATTGTCATTTTTTAATTACAGAAATCAAACATATTTCAAACAATCCTGAAAATGGTTTTGATTTGTTGCTGCTAGAAGACAGCATCTGCAGCTTTTTGACATTACATTATTCATTCTATGACTAAAAGGCAGAGTGACTTATTAGAACTGCAGGGTGTCTCTAAAGTCTGGACACACAGGAAATCTCAATAACTATCTTTTTTTTTTTGCCTCCACAGATGAAATATGGCCATTATATTAAATATATATTTGATTAATTATCAAACGTATATTAAATTCAATATGTAAAGAAAAATATATGTTGAATAAAATGTTGTTAAAATTTTCATTTCTTGAAAATATGTATTAGTTCCTGTGAGTCCAGACTTTAGAGCCCCCCCTGCACACCGTTTAGTTCAGTCTTTCTACATGAAATCTCCATTTCTTCATGTAAAAACACTCGTCTTCACAGCCTACATCGTAGAACGTGGCTCCTCTCACCTTGCGGACGTAGGTGTGGTCGGGGTGGTACTTTGGCGGCATGAGGAGCAGCATCATCCGCTCTGTTAGCTGGATGCCGTTGAGCGACATCACGCCCATGTAGAGGAAGATGCCGAACAGAACGGCCAGCGGGATCTGACGCAGCAGGTCTCCGATGACGATGGACAGGCCTGGACGAGACGAGGTGGAAAATGAGGTTTCACGTGAATTAAAAGCACGAATTCCATCAGACAGAAGAGGGGATGCTTCGCTGTGCGACACTCACCAACCAGGATGGCGACCAGCAGCCCGGTGACCCGCTGCTCCTTCACTTCCTGGATGCGAGGCTTGTCTCCGGGGGCGACGGCTTTACTCATGACGGTGAGGGCGTTGACGTGGGTCACCGAGCGGACGGTGGCGGCGGCCATCCACGGAAGGCCGAACAGAGCAGAGCTTCCACCCAGAACCACGATGAGCAGCAGGTCCAGGTGGAAACCAGAACCTTTCACCAGCATCCGCTCCTTCTTACTGACGATGAGGCTGCAGGAAGACAAACAGACGTAAACGACAGGAGAGACTCTAGTTTGAGACGCAAAGCCACTGGTTTCTTCTTTAGTTTTATTTAAGGCACATCGACTGATTCATGCAGCCTCTCTAGGGTTAATGGCATCTTTAATATCCTTTATTTCTATTAAAATTAATAGTGATACAGACAAATGAGAATAACTTTATAGCTTTAAGTCAGGACAGCATGACAGTATTTTATTGATGCTCTAAAAATCAGACAATCTGGCTGACATGTTTCATGTGTTCACAGGATTTTTTTCTGCTCAGAATGGGCCTCAGTAGGGAAACTAAAAGCAACAGTAATGATCAGAGTCTGTTCCCTTATGTTGCAGAAATCTAAACATTTTCTTCTTTTTTTCTGACCCTTTAATGAAGAATATTGTCTACTATGCTTGAATAAATCAAACCCCACTGAACTAAACTTGTTCAAATAAGAAAAATGTTATATTTTGGATTCATACTTTGCTGTGACGGGTGATTTTCCAGCTGAAACAAAACTCTTTGTGGAGCGCAAAAAGATCCTAAATGGAGGAAAAACTCTGGGATACATTCAGTATCTCTATAACTGGTGGAGTTTGGTCTTGTTGGACAGAGCTTACCATGTAATGCACAGATTGTAAAACCCCATGGGGTAAATTTGTGATTTTGGATTATAAAAGTAAATTTGTGACAAAATAAAGGTGTGTGGATTATGATGGTTTGAGTCATTGTTTATCACAATTGTCAAAAAACATCTTGACAAGGCTTTCCTTACTGAGCCACACAGATACATATTATATATTGGAGAATTTCAACAATATAAGGTGGCTTCATGTGGTACAGATGCAATTAGTTCAGTGAAGACACACTGACTTCAATCCAAAAATGCAAAGACAATAGCTTTGCATCAATAGCTTTTAAAATGTCAGCGGTACGCACGTGGTGATCTGAGTCTCCATGAAGATGAGGATGAAGACCAGCAGAGCAGGAAGACAGCAGGCGAACATCATCCAGACGGGGAACAGACCGTCGGTGCCCAGAGGACTGATGAACCAGCCACGTTTTTGAGGACTCGTCACGGAGAATCCGCTGGGAACGCTCAGTTTCTGGACAGAAGACGGCGATGAGACGCAGCACGACTCAGATAACACATATCAGTGGTCTGAATGAAAAATATCCGATCGTCACCTGCGTGTACGTGTCTTCTATGAAGTAATCGATCAGAACCATGATGAGGATCGCAATGGGAACACCAAAATCTCCAATGACCCTGCGGAACTGAACAACACAGAAAAGGAAGTTTGAGCTGAAATGGTGATTTATATGAAGCAATATCAGATTTACACATCTGGACTGCAGGTTATGACGGATTGAAGGAAAGTTAATTACACAGACAGTAGACAAGAGAGGACAATCCCAGAAAACAATGCTGATCTGGAACAATCACTGACATTTGTCTTCAAAAGGTCATCTGTCTGAATTCTACAACAGCATACTAGGACCACTGCTAAACACAAAATAACAATAAATATGTCCTAACTGCTCATTTCAGACTGCAATTGTGATTTGTTTAGATCGTCACCACAGCAGGTATAATACAGGACAAGTGGCAGCGTCTGTGGTGTGATGAAGCTTACATATTGAAGTTTTATGATAAATTAGTGACTTTATCTTATTATATACTTCATCTAATTATCTTAGACAATATCTATAAGGGGAAAATTAAAGAGATTGTATTTAATATAAAAAAAAAGGAACTTCGTGCAAAAAAAATTCATCTCAAAAGATCATTTCTTACTTCAGTGACAGAAGTGTGGCACAAATATTGACCAAACTGTCAAAAAGAATACCGTTTGAGGTTATCACTCACCTTATGATTTCATTGACAGCATAAATTCTTCCTCATCTGAACCACAGAAAACCTACCCAGGAATTAGTCTGATTCTTAGACTGAGTGTTTACAATTCATTCCAGATCTGGACCAGATACAGCGCCTAACCTTTGTTCTAAACCTGCACCGTTTAAAGCCAATGGATTAACTTCTTATGCACAACGCCAGAACATAAAAATACAGAAAGGCACATTCAATCTAAAAAACAAACAAAAAAAAAAATCGTTTTTTTGTTTGAAGCCAAATCTTCAAGCTTTTTCCTTGTAAATTTATAGCTATAATCTCAGAAATTCAGATTTTTTTTCCTAAAATAATTCTCTTGATGGACCTTTTTCATGTTAAATTTTGAATTTATGCAATCCAATCACTATTTTTTTTACTTAATTATGATTGAAAATGTTAACACAAATATATTACTTTTGTGGGTTCTGTAATATTTAAAAGCTACAGATTCTTCCTTACAAAATCTTTCTGCTTTATGTTGACTTGTTTTAAAATGATTTTAGCTCCTCACCCTGCCGGGGAAGAAGGCGCTGTTCTTGAACTTGCGCAGGTAGAAAGCGATGAAAAAAGTTCCAGCCATGAGAACCAGAGACAGCAATGCAGTGTTGGGCTCCCCCTGGATCTTCACCATCACAGGCTGAGAGCTGTTGCTCAGCATCAGGGTGATGTTTTCTGTCGAGGGGCCGTCTTCGGTGCTGTTGGAGAGGGAGCAGCGCTTCAGTGGGTGCTCCTTGAATATCTGTGCACAAAGGTTTGATGTTAAAGCACAATGTTTGACTATAAGGTTCAAATACACACATGGATACAGGCTGTGATTCCTTTCTGTTGAAGGATCACACTTTTAGGTATTGCAACCATCCTTTCTGGAAAATGAGATTAGCTTGTAGCCAAATGCCTTTCAAGTTCGTGCCATAAAACTCTAAAAATAGAAAATCTTCCAAAATCATAAGCCAGGATAATAATTAAACTCTCAATCCATTCAACCTTCAAGGCCAATCCATCACAGAAGATTTCAGGTGCGCTTGTTAGAAAAACATACTCATTTCGACCCTGAAATCTGAACGCTGTCCAAAGATTAGTCTGTTCGGTTTAGCATCAGCGGCGTAAACCCGCAGCATGCCAACAAAAACTTTTTGTAATCAGGAGTTGTTATTTCAAGTCTCAGGTGTACCCTGCCAAGCTTGATGAAGGTCTCGCAGATGAAGATGAGGGAGATGAGGAAGGAGAAGATTTCCTGGGTGAAGCGGGAGACGAAGCGCACCAGGAAGCTTCCTTCGAAGGCCACGGTGATGATCACGATGACGATGAGCCAAAAGCCGATCCAGACGCGACCCGTCAGGTACTCCATCTCGTTTGCTTTGCAGAACTGTGAGGATATGAAGAAAAAATAACTTTATAATTATGCTTCTAAGCTTTCACAGTATAATCAGTCTGAAAAGGTGTGATTTTTGCCTTGCATGTGGTGGTTTTTCTTGTTTTTGGGGCAATTTTCTGACTCAGCAGGTGACGAAAACTGGAAATTGCATGCAAGAAATGTTCATGATTGAACCTACAACAGGGTTTTTTCAGTTTATTTTCTTTGTTACATTAGAAAAAAGCACAGTTACAATGTTAAACAGTGGACACTTAATTCAACACAAAAATATCTGTCATTTGCAACATTACTTTTCTCAGTTTCTTTCTTTGTGTCGTATCAGTTTCCAGAACAGGGGTAGCATTTAATTTGTGCAAGGTTTCACATTTTCATTTCTTAAGTGCAATATTTCAGTTTCATGCACAACATTGCCATTGTATGGTGCAATATTTCATTTAAACCTCTTTTTTGATGCAATGTTTCATTTTCATGTGTAATATCTTAATATCATATGTAACATTACTTATGCCTGAGTGTCATGCAGCATTATTTTCTACTGTTCTATTCTATCCTTATCTAGTTTATCCATTTCATTTCAGCATTGTATTGTACTTCTATCTTACTGCTTTTCTACTTTATAGGGACTGCATTTCTTAAGTTATGCAATTTGTTTTTTCTGACCAATTTCTGGCACAAGAGTTTCTTTCGGGAATAATAAAGCTTTATCTTATGGTCCCAAACATGATTTTTCTGGGACAGAATAATCAGTTTACAGAAACCCAGAACTGCAGATGCTGTGTTTCTGTATTGTGTTTTTTTTTGTAACATTCACAATAAGTGCATCAACCTACACTGTAAAAGGCTTCTTCAAAGACCAGCAGGGGTCCAGAGAATCCCACGACCAGCAGCGGTTGAGCTCCGAGCAAACAGAACACCACACCCTGCACTGCTGTCGACACAATCAGCTCAGAAACTCCAATCAGACCTTCTGTCTTCTCACCTAACGGACACCAACAACCCATTATCACCACAATGAACACACACGTTTATCAATACCGTCATCACAAAAACACGACCAGGATTTGCCACACGAGACGCTAAACGTGACACACGGTGACTCACCCAGCAGACCTCCGAATGTTATGGCTGGAGAGAGAGCGGCGAAGTAGATGAAGATGACGGCAGCCATGCACTGGCTGTTCAGGGCGTCCTTGAAGTCGCTGACGTACTTTGGGTAACGCCGCCGCACGTCTCGTATAAGCCCACCGAAGGGCCGTCCACTTCGCTGTAAGGGGTCGTCTGACGTTTTCAGAGGTGTGAGTTGGGCCTCTGGGTGACGGGACAGAGCAGGGCAATAATTACAACAGCAGAAAGTCAGGAAGCAGCTTCTGATTGATTCTCAGAAGTACGGTAAATGGAAATCCTAAAACCACTGAACATAATGTTGATATGTGAAAACACTGAAAAGATTTATCCAACTTCTACCACAGCATATTAGAACTATTGCAGGGGAAAAAAACAAAGATGCTTGAATATCTGTAAAATCACTAATATTTCCTTCCTGCTAAATCTGATTGGAAAGTAGAATTCGATTAAGTCATCGACTGCAGGAATAACACACGGCCATTGGCAGCATCTGTGGTGTGACAAAGTTAAGGTTGAATTATAAAGCTTTGTGGGTTATTGCCTAAAAACTAACAAAATTATTTTTTCTTGTAAATTTGTGACTATAATCTTTCAGAATAATGAAGTTTTGAGTTTTTTCTTACAATATCACCCTCTTCCTTACCTACAATTATAAAATTGTAGAATTTATATGCATTTGATAGCATGTTAATAATTAAAACATTAAAAATAGAGGAGCATCACAAAAGTCAAAATAAGTTTGTGTTTGTATTTTTCATCATAAATCTTAATCTAAGTCTTAGATTGTCCGCATTTTGTTCTGTAAATTTGCAGTCCTCATTTAGGAAATTGTGATTTTTTTTTTTTTTTTTACACAACCCTTGAGAACCCCACAACCAACAGCGGTCAAGCCCCGAGCAAACCCACCATCACACCCTCCATATTTTGTGACGGAGAAGAAAATGCTCACCTTTTTCCTCAAAGCTTTTCGGCTCTTTGGCTGCTTTGACCCCTTGTTCCTGCCTCTTGCGCAGCATCTCGCTCTGGAAGCGAGCGACGGAGCGCAGCAGCTCGTCGTCTCCCATCTCTGAAGGCGGCAGCACGATGCTGCAGTCCAGGAAGCTGTTGATGGCGTTCAGCAGGTCCTGTCTGTCGTCTGCCATATAGGCCGCCTCATGGAATTGCTGGATTCAGACACAAACAGATTTAACCAATAAAAAAAAGGCAGAGGAGGAGTTTTGACTGTATTTTTTTCTAAACTATAGCGGATTGCAGGTTGGCTTATGTGGTAAAAAAATCAATTTAACTTCACTTTCTTTTGAACTCTGCTCATAGACTAAGTGATAAAAACATCTGGCTGCTCTCGTAGACAAGAAAATGAATGTAAGACCGTTACCTTCAGGGTAATGCTCTGTGGTAAAGTAAATGAGAAATAAGCTAAACTACATAGAAAATGATTGAGCATTTGTATCTTGTTGTGTCCGCTGTATGAATATTGAGTATTTCTCTAATCTATTTCAATACCTGAATTACATTTAGGCAGCTGTATTATATATTGTGATCAGGCAACTTCAGAGAACAGAAAAGTCCAGATATGCCTGGTTATAAACTGCTTAAATATAATTATACTGGCATCACAAGACAGTTTTGTTATCGAGTAACAAAAAAATGTTTCATATCTGAAGCTTACTCAGTTATTTTTGCATAGGCTTTAGGTTTGTGTGCGTCAAAGAACAGATACAAACTAATACATTTTAATCCATTCATTTATATTATGAAGAACTGCAAATAAGGTTCATAGAGTGAATTGTTATCTTTAAGTTCTTTCCGGTTCGTGAAGACATCAACAAGAACCAAAACTAAGTCCAGTTTCCTTCTACCGAAGCACTTAGGATGACCACCACAGTAAACATCATTGCTTCAGTCTCATCAAAAAGGGACTGATGTATATGTGATGCTCTAAGTGTCATTTTATGTAACTATGATATGCGATTTAGGAATTCTAATCATAAATTATTTTAAAAATAGAAAGAAAAACATCCATATCACTGCTAAAACTCACCTTGTCAGACATGAGGGTGGAGATGGAGCGTCCTATCTGGTGGTAGTCCATGCTGGTGGTGGGAGGTCCCAGCAGAACAAAGAGGAACTTGACCGGCACCGGAACCTCCAGGACGGACTCCAGCTCCACCGCCTCCAGCAGCCGCACAAACGCCATGGTGGGCTGCTCCAGGAAGTCCACGCTGCCTGGAAAGAGAGAGAGGGTCAACGTGCAGAAAATAAAACGGGAAAACCAAAAACAAAGCACTTTACAGTTTTAAAACATTTGTGACTTACCCACAAGGACCACCGTGGCCTGGGCATTTTCAGGAATCTTCTCCAGCAGCTTCAGCTCATGTTTGGACTTGGACCGATGCATGCCGGGCCCCACGCTCGGCTCCCTCTGCTGGGAACGGAAATCGGGATGATTCCTCAGCAAACGAGGGAGATTTTAGGCAAACACTCCAGAGTCCAGACCCAGACTTACCTGCATCTCGCTCTTCTCTATGCTGATGCGCGTGTCCGTGTCGATCACGGCGCCCATCAGGGGGTCGGTCACAGACGGCTCCGGCTGGTGGTTGTGGTTGGCGTTGTGGTGGTGTGAGATCAGACTGCCCAGGCTGGCTGCAGAGATGTTCCTGGGGAAATGGCTAGTGTGCTCCTTCTCATCGTTCGGGTGACTAGGGGAGGCAGGGAGAGGCAGAGAGAGGGTGAGGAGGAGGAGGAGAGGCAGTGCCCAAGCATGAAGCCATCTAAGAGCAGGCAGTGTGTAGCGGTGAGAGAAAAGACGGTTTAACAGCTTCTACTCATGCAACAACCACTACTGATAAACTGGTCAGGCAGCCAGATTTAGAGACTTTTATGAGACCTTCATGGATTTAACTTTACTTTTATTTCATAAAAACTATATGTATAGGCAAATTTTCCTCTTCAAGAAGCACAGTAGTCAAAATATTTATGATGTTTCATGACAAATTATGACCTTCGCACGTTTTGCTTCTTGGTTTGTTAAATTTCAAAGCTAAAGCTGGAAAGATTGAAGAGCCAACATTTTGATCTTTAGAAACAGGTTTTCCTTTTCTATCCCCTCAATGATTTTTGTAAAACCTACTTTTTTCCCCCCTCAGGAGATCAATAAACCAAAGATATACTACATGAAAGCTGTACAGTTGATGAAATTGGGGCCATGAGATGTTTTGTGTCCAGCTGCAGGAACAGAACTTAATTCCTCTGTAAATGGAATCTCTGCCAGCTTGTTTGTTGCAGTCGGGCGCCGTCAGTCACCTGTGTTTCAGCAACAGGGCTCTCAGGACATTGGCTCGGTCCTCGGCTTTGATCTGGTCAGAAATGATCATCTGCTCCACCACCTGGTGGGCGATGCCAGGCAGGGTCTTCTGGTCCAGATCCAGCAGCACCGCACCTGCAAACACACACACTCAGTCATTAATGAACTGCTGCTGATCTTAGGCATAAAACACCAACATAAATACCCTCTTCACCCTTGCTTTTACCATGGGAGATGGTCTTTCTAAGCTCCAGCAAACTACGGAAGGACAGCGAAGCAACATGAGGCTTCCCCCAGCGGTCCGTCTCCTCCTCTACATCCTCCTCAAACTTGATCCAACGAGCCGTTTCCTTCCACTGCATCTCCTGGTTCTTGTCCATCGTCAGCTCGTTCAGCTCCACAAACACCTGGAAACACATTCCAGCGTCGGTGAGACACGACTGTACTGTCCACACAGAATGACATGCACATTCAGCATGTGCCAAAGCATTCCTGTTAAGTAAAGCACTTTGGTCAGTCGGTCCGCTCAAAGTTGATTTAGTGATTCAGTGGAGCATTTTGACTGGAAAACCAACTTGCATGTCAGAAAACAGACACCATGCTCACCAGGAAACCATGTGAGTTTACTGAAATCACTCAACACACAAAAGTTAATTCCTATTACTGGTTTATTAATGAATTATTTGGAAGTTTTAACAGTAATGATCCATAAGGGTTTTAGTGCATTCTTCATATAGGACTGCCAAGCAATATTTAATGATAATGGTTAATAACACTATACTGCAGCTAAAAGCAGATGGAAATGTTGTGAAGGACTTCTGTGGACTAAAGGAGAGTATATAAACTAGCAAACGACCAATTATTAGACCCAGTATTCAGCATTGGCATTTCTGAATATCACATTAACCCTCCTGTTGTCTTCATTTACGGACACCAAAAATGTTTTTTCCTTCTCTGAAAAAAAAAAAAAAAAAAAAATCCAAAAATTTAGCAAAAAAATTAAAAAAAAAAATTCAGAAAATTTGCAAAACCTTCAGGAAGAAAATTCCAATAATTCCTTAAGTTTCTCTTATAAGTTCTATTTTTTTTAAAAATCCCCCAAATTTGACAAGAAAATTCTTGTAAATATTTTCATAAAAACGACTAAAAATCTTCCAAAAAAAGTCCTAAAAATATCTAAAGTGATTACACACATATCAGTAAAAGTTTTAATATTTTCTTTAAGAACATTCACAAAAAATTTAGATTTTTTGTGAATGCTCTTAAACATTTAACTTTTTTTTTTCTCCCCACCAAAAATGTTCAAAGATCTCCCAAAAATGTTGAAAATGTGGACATCACAAGTTTCACTGTGAAAATATATATATATAGATCCACATTTTTAAACTTAACAACCGGTCAATTTGACCTGCAGGACGACACGAGGGTTAAATAAATAAATTTTAAAAGAGGTAATTTGGCGCAGTCCAATCTTGAGCAACATCCCACCCACAGCACTGTGATCGGTTTCGTCACAAGCAACAACCAATCAGCACTGAAGGATAAATGCTGAAAAGTTCTTTCAGTTGAGCACATGTCAAATATAAATTAATGTAAGTATTTCAACAAAATTTGGTGTTGAAGTTTGCATTATTCCAAATTTTAACACTTCAGATTTACAGCAAATGTTTATTGGCTACAAATATAGTTCATGGGTTTGTTTGAATTACTAGTAATTTGTACTGGAATTGGCCCTGATGGACACATTACAGTCAGCTCCTAATATAAATAGATAATGAAAGACAATACAGTAGAAAATGTCTTCATAGCAATAACTTTAACATGCTGCACACCTACATTATAGTGTGTAATAAACAGTTTTAGACCCAATTCTAGAGATGCATAAACTGACGTCTGAACACAAGTCACTACAAACTCTGCTGTTCCTCATCAGCTCTCTCTCTCTCTCTCAGCATCCAGTGCCAATTACAAGGAGATTAATTCAACACCATGCTGGTCAGTCACAGTCCTCTGTCTAATGACGACCAAAAAGAAAAAAAAAGAAAAAAAAAAGCTGGAAAACAATCCCCTCAATCTGACGTCTTGTGCTGCATGCGTGTGAAAATTCACGCTCGGACGGGTCAAACCTGACGCTGGCCGGTCACCCAGCCTCACCTTCTGGTACCTGACCGTTTGACCGGAGTCCATGTCCAGCAGGAAGCCTTCTGGCCGCGAGGCAGAGCGGTACAGAACCACCGGTAACGGCTGGAAACGGTGCAGGAGAGGACTTCAACACTGACACAAACGACGGGACCCTCACCTTCACACACATACCCACAGGTGACACACACCTGACAGGGACCCGTTGTGTATGAGAATCTGTGTGTGTGTGCGTTAATAAAACATAGCTCCCCCTCCTCTCTGGAGCTCCCAGTGTCTGGTTACCTCTGCTCCTCTCTCCCCTCTATTTTCCTTTCTGCGCGTGAAAGGAAAGAACTCATTCATTCATTTTTAATCGTCTCCTTCCCTCCCCGTCCCATCAACAAAAGAGACAGAGCAGAGCTAAATGTGAGAGGGACAGAGGGGGAAAACATTTCGGCAGATTTGCAACAATTTATGGTTGCATTTGAGGTACTTGAGCAAAATTAAAAGTTGGAAAAGACAACCGAATGGAACTGAAAACAGTCATTTTATAACCATATAAATACCTGGTTAATTCATTTAAATAATGTGATATTTCCTCATGTTTTACCACTATTCCAGAGGTAAACAAGTCATTATCAACATCAATAATGATCAATAAGTTAGCTTTTCTTGTGTTAAGTTGATATATTACCAATCTTTTGATCAGTGACATGATGGAAGTTTTCATTTGTGGCTTTATGAACGATCAGTTAATAATATGATCATGAGATACTGTAGGTGTTTAATCTCTCTTTAAATTAAATGTATTTGGGGCTTTGAGTGGTCAGTTAGTTTATTGTTTTATTAGTCTGAGCTCTGAGAATGTTTTTGCTTTTTCAATTTTCATACATTTTACAGATTAAGAATTAATTCATGATTTAAGTAATGTCACATGTCAAAAAAATAGTTTTAAAAACACTCACAAAGTGGTAATTTTATACCTCATCTAAAACCTGAAAAAGTATCTAAAAATACCATTTTTTTTTTAACATCAGCAAAGTTAGTTCTTGTCATATTCCTAAATTTCATTGTTGCCAACTCTTGTTTACATCGAAATCCCAAATTGCAAGAAAATTTAAAGATCCTAACAGTGTCCTTCTGTTGCTAGTAAATCTACCAAACCTTCTTACTCAAAAAAAAAAAGCATTTAACTGACAAAAAAACTGATGCTGAAAACACCACGAACACAATCAAACTCTACTTAAGTCCACATTACGTGGAACCTGAGGAATTTACTGAAAAATGAGATTATTGGGTTAGCAAGGTATGTTGAGCCGAACGTTGTCAGGGTTTTCAATACAATAAAGGTGACTGTTTTGTCCTGCTGTATCACCATGGTAACTGATGCTGTACAGCAGTGTCAAACATAAAAGCACTTCTTAAGCATCATGTTTGAATGTCTGAAGTTTGAGCTTTAATGTGCAGCTGTCACGTTAAAACTAAGCAACTGCACTGAGATGCACCAAGTTGTCAAATATATAGACGTGAACTTACACAATTAGCAAATCCTCTGTTGTATTTGCAGGAACAACGCTCTTCTTCTCGGTCATAGCTCTACATTACAACAACCTGTTCCTTTTGGCTGATGTTGGCAGCACAAGATGTGATCATTTTGTGTGGAAGAAGAGTAAAATGATGCGTCAAACGCCCCTTTTATAGGAGCGTGCACAACGATCAGAACCATTGTTTTGATACCCATTATCTCTTACAGGGATTTTAGGGTTTTGTCGAGCCAGCTAATGTAAAGAAAGTCCGGCTATGTCGAACATGCTTGGACGCTCTGTCCTGCTTCTGTGTGCAAGGAGACGGATGATAAGCAAATCCTCACCTCATGAGGGGTCCGGTCCTGCTTACGGCTGCGAGTGGTCGGCTCTGTGTGGTCTTTGCCGATGTGCACCACTTGTCCCTTGGTGCTCTTTCTGACCAGGTGTCTACGCACAGCAGGAACATCTTCAAAACGATGACCTGGAGGAGGACAAAAGACAGATTAGATAAAACTCCATACACTGCTGCACGCATTGACCTTCCACCCCGAGTTCAAATCTCAGCCCCACGTAGTCTCAGGCCTCTTTGCCTTTTTGTTTCTACGGTCCCAGTGGAAGGAGTAGAGTTACTCATGCTGGCAGCACACCAGGCATTGAAAACGGTGTGGGGAAAGGCACAGACACAACACTGAGCAGAAGTTGTTCTATCGGATGTTGGACTTCAAAGATCAATGGACCCACGCCAATTCATTCAACTTGAACACAGAAATTAAAGCAAAACTTCCCCCTTAACACTGCTTCTCACAAATTTTACAAACAAGATATATAATTTCTCAGTACTAGAATGACACGAAAGCTTGTAGCGAACAGAGCAAGTGAAGTGTCTTACCGTTATCAGCAATTCCTATGTAAACAACAGTGATGCTTTTGAAGTTCTTCATCAAAGTTTTAACCCGCCCTTGCAGGTTAAAAAAAAAAAAAAAAAAAAAAAAAAAAATTTGGCCCAAAACTATGAGATCTGCTATCTTGTTCCTTCCAGCTTCACTCCTACAAGCATCACTTTTCACTGAGAGGGCTCCATGATGTCTGGCTGCAGTTTGGGACAGAACCTGGAGCTAAATGAGGCCTGACTAACATGTGGATGTGGAAGGAAGAGGAGGGCTTGCGGTCAACGTCGGATTAGAGCTGGCACCGCCGCTCGGCTACGTGACGCCCCTCGCTGCTCAGATGGGAGTGTGCAACCTGGGCTGAAGTTTTGACAGATCGGAAAAAGTTGCCATTTCTTGACCGGCGCCTGACCCCGCAGAGCCCGAAGCCATCAGAAAGCATCAGCGAGCAGAGGCGTTAATTGGCTCAGGTCGAACAAAAGGGGAGGGACAGTGATCTAATAATTCCTATTGTTGAGCGGCAGCCAGAGAGACACTTTCCCAGGATGATTTACGGTGGCGGGAAGCAGATAAAAGAAGACACAGAGAATAACTGCTGATGAACCTGTTTGTAGGCTCGACATTTTTACCACTAAGCCTCATAATGACCAAATATCTGGACAATGTCAAGCCCACTCCTCCATCCTTGGCCTCTTGATTTGGCCTTCAGGTCTACTTAATTCTTCCCCTTGTTTCACTCCTCTAATGATTAAAAGTCGGACACTGAGGTCCAGGTTTCACAATTAGCCACCATGTTGGCTTGGGCCTCAGTCCAGGGGCCTCAGCTGACAGCAGGAACGGCTAATTTAATAATGCCGGCCTGTCTGCCACACTCTCTGATAAGCTGCTGCTCTCCGCTGAGGGGTCGGCTCCCTGACGCAAATCACCTCGGCCCTGAACACAACCCCACGCTGGGCCGGGGGCCGGGAACGTCACAGGGCAGCGGGGCGCAGACCGAAATGAAGCCTGAGAAGGCCCCTGCCCTCCATCCAGAGTCTGAGGAGGAATCTGAGCGTGTGCAAAGCCAAGACTTCCTTACTGTTGCTGTCCAACAACAACACTGACAAAATGATTAAGTTGTATTAAAGAAGTTGGAAATGATTAAATACCCAAAATGCCATCAGGAAGACACATGCTGGAGAAACTGTGGTGATGAGGCAAACCACAGCAACACTTCTGGTACAAAGATTATAACATTGTGAGGAATAGCAGCAAATGACAAATGTTTTCTTAAAAAAAAAAAAAATGCTCCCAAGTGGATATGGTTTTATCCACCAATTCATGCATCACAATCTAAGACAGTGCACCTTACTTAAAGAACTGCTCCCTCCAGTTTTCAGTGTTTATGATAAAAATATCAGTGTCTAACAGCAGTCTCTCCGTTTCCGGGAAAATAAATAAGATCCAAGTCAAATTTACACAGGCAATAATGATTTCCCACCTTATCAAGCTGGCAAGGTGAACAGAAAGCAACACTAGCATTCATTTGAAGTCTAACATTCACTCTTTTAGCTTTCCTGAAGGAAATATCTGGGTCTTTAGCTGATAAACATCATTTGGTGTTCAACAGGAAGCGCATTGTGTTTCTTGTTTTTGTTTTTTTTTAGCTTTCTAGGTGAAAACAATGCAAAGACCAAACCACAGCAGTAACTTCCAGGATAAAATAATAAGTTCTATGTAAAGCTGAGAGAAAAAAAAGAAAAGCTGTATGATGGTTATCCGAGTTTCATCACCATGAGCAACCATTTTTACACACAAGAACTTCTTGTGTTCTTGTCAAGAAGTCATGTGATTGTTTACTGTTAAATTCTACTCGAATGATTTCTTTGTGGTGAGGGCTAAAGTACACCTCAGAAACACAGCTAAGAACAAGTAAGAAAACATTGAAAACCAATAACAGAGTTTACATAAAATGTTTGTTTAAAGTGGGTTAAAATGTTATTTTGCTAAAGAGACTGTAGAGAAACACTGTAGTTCAGGGGGATTCCATTGCATTTTAAATTTTAGCACAGTGAGAAACAAATAAATGTCTCAGGACAGACCTTTTGTATGTATTGTTTGTAGTCTCTAGTCATGTTAAACTGCAACATTAGCCTATGTTGACTCAGTTGCTGAGTGTGGGATTAAACAGCACGAGAATCAGAGAATTGGGAAAAACTAAGCAATAAACTAGAGCTGTGAGGGGACGTCCACAATCTCAGACTCTGAAAACAACTCAAGGTGCCATAAAAATGACCTCATTCCATCATCATCCCCTCCCCCATCTGCCCAATGTTCATCCACACTTACTTTTGATGCCGTCCAGGTCAGCGGAGGCCAGTGTCTGGGCTTCACTCTCATCAGTGGGGATGCGTTGGTACTTGGCCTGCTCAGCTCCCGTCATGTTGCCCGTTCGCCGACGCTCTTGCAGGTCGTAGCTGCGGCTGGCGGAGGAAACCCGGGCCAGAGGTGGGTGTTCAGGTGGGGCTGACTGGGGAGCCGGGCTGGAACTGCCCGGTTTACTGGAGAGAAACAGAAAGATGAGAATAAACTGTAGCTCAGAAATCAACACGTGACAGAGAAATGGTCGTTTTTAGGCGTTTCTCTTAAGTTTGCTGAAAAATTCCCCCAGATAAAGTGAAGATAGACTTGGCTCTACATAATACAGCCTCCTGTTGCTGCTCTTAAGTTGATGCAAAAAGGAACTGTCTCAGCCCACGTAGCGGGCTGAGATTTGAACTCGGGGTGGAAGGTCAATGCGTGCAGCAGTCTATGAAGTTTCATCTAATCTGTCTTCTGTCCTAAAATCCCTGTAAGAGATAATGGGTATCAAAACAATTGTTCTGTTCGTTGTGCACGCTCCTATAAAAGGGGCGTTTGACGCATCTTTTTACTCTTCTTCCACACAAAATGAACACATCTTGTGCTGCCAACATCAGCCAAAAGAAACAGGTTGTTGTAATGTAGAGCTATGAAATGGTTGTTTTCAGGCGTTTCTCTTAAGGTTTCTAAAAAATTCTCCCAGATAAAGTGAAGATGGAGACTTGGATCTACATAATACAGCCTCCTGTTGCTGCAAATGACAAATTGTGCTTTCAAATGCTTTGTCCGGACAAAATCTCACAAAACAGACACAATGAACTTACCTTTTTTTACAAAGTCAATCCGCTCGACTCAGCTACCTTCCCTTTATAGAGTGAGGTTTTAAAAAAAACAAAAAACAAAACCTCTACGATGTGGTTGCTCTCCAGTTGACTGAAAACAACCAAACATGTCTACGCAGCTTCATCCCAGCTCATCAAGTGGAAAAGTAAATGTCATAGGCGGAGCTTGGGGCTGCTGAGGTGTGCTGGGCTGTATGTAGTGAGGGCTGATATACGGGTGTCTGAACAAGAGGACTACTCTGGTCCAGCAGATCATGCCCAGCAGGCCCACTGCATGCCTGAGACATGGTAACGTACAGCGTGTTCCCCACCGTCCAATCAGACGGGAAACTGAGCGCCGTCGCCCGGTTGAAACGTCTCTCAACAACATGACAAAAACACGCTTTTTGGAAACATCACAGCAGGTAAAGCATGATCCTACACCCAACAGTTCCTTTCTTTATATATAAAGGCAAAGAAGCAGGCTTGACTCACTCTGTGGAAGATGCATCTTCAGTATCTGCTCCCACACCAGACTGTGGTACGATGTCCAGGTCCCGGGCTGAGTGTGGACTCTCTTTGTCACGTTTGGCTGCAGAGTCTTCATCGGAAACAAAGAACTGTGGAGGGAGAAGAGCGTGAGAGCGCTGCTTACTGCGAGAACAGACAGCAAACTCAGAATTCAGACAAGGACATTGAAACAGTGAAGACCTGAACAGGCTTGTGGATATACAATAAAGCCGTTTAGATAGGACTCCACGTCTAAAGTAATTTATCCAATGCAGGTTCCACAGAGATCAATTTCATTGAACTGAAGGAAAATTTCACAACTCTTTGACATATAGAGACCTGCAATGTTTTTAGAGGAGTAAAACTCGATGCATCACAAGTTAACGCTACGTAAAAAAAAAAAAAAAAAAAAAGTTCAGTTCTCCACCAAGGCCAAAGCCTCATTTTGCAATTTTTAGTAGCAGCTTTTTGTGTAAACTTTCCAAAAAAACTGAGAAATCAGGGCACTGAAAACACGTCTAGGAATTCCATACTCAACAGTCGTGTTCAAGGGCCTCAGTGTAACCAAATGTTACTGGTGAATCTGTAAATATAATATAGAGACTTGCACATCTACACTTTATCTTACCATTTACTGCATGCTTTACTCTATATTTGAGATTGTGTTAACCTAATGGTTCATTTTCTATGTACAGAATGGGGGATGTGTGTCTATTTTTGAATTCATCTGCAACACTATTTACACAATTACCCAATGAAACAAGAATGAAACAGTACTAATTTTAGTGTAAGCTGCTGTCCATAATTATGGATTGTTGTTTACTGTCAGCTGAAGTTATGTATATATCGACAAATACTAACATCATTCCTACAGCTTCAAGTCATGTGAAAAAGTGAATATAATTAAGGAGAACATGCTTTTGACAGTAGGAGATATTGCATCGGATGAGATTTCTTAGAAAAGAAAGATTTTCTATCGAAGCAACTGAACCTCCACAACTTCATGACAACAGTTAATTGATGCAAGAAGAATATTTTTGCAATCATTTTGCTGTCAAATCAGATGCTTTGTTTTCATCTCCTTGTGTTAAATACAACCGTAAAATACCAAAAACAGAATGTTGAGGAGGACAGAAGCTGAAAACGAATAATAAAATCTTGCAAACATGTAACAGTGAATACTATTTACTGTTACATTCTGCTCAGGTTAAATCTGGTTTTGTTTTGTTAAGCATCATAACAACAACCACCAAGCATGAAACCCACTGATGAATGATTAACACTATATGCTGAAATATTCATAAAGGAAAATATGGTAATGCTTCGACAGCGAGCCATCAGGCCGGGCAGCAGAGCATGGCCATTTGTACCGCAGCACTGAGCAGTCATTCACCTGCATTTTAATGCAAATGAGAAACAACCGCTTTGACCCCCACTTAAACCTGCATTAACAGGCTTCCACACTTTATGAATCCATACAACCATCGCATAAAAACCCCATGACTGACCACATTTTAGAGGTCAGTTATGGATCCTTTGAGGATAAAACAACTGACTAATGGAGTATAAAATGCTTCAGGTAGCTCATAAACAGTATTATGATTAAATTGCTGGGTGGACTTAAATCTTGACAGTACAGGACAAATAAAAGGGGAGATGGAGGTTAAGATTAAATATTTTTAGCACAGATTTGAAATACAGTGCATCAGAGGTCATAAAACCTTGATCAAGAATAAAAGATTCAAAGTTTTTTTAAATTGATTTAGTCCATTATCAATTTTCAAATCAAGAAAATGACCAGAAACCATTTGTTTGTTTTAAGTGAAATTCACCAAAATGATGTTTTTGGTTTTTCCAAATGTAGTCAACTTGATATTTGGGTGTTTTATTCTGATAATCAGAGAAAAAAAAAATAGAAAAAAGAACCAGCAATTTCAAAATATCCCATTTAGCTTCAGTAAAATCGTCACTCTCTTGAGGATATTTTATAGAAGAAGCAGATAATCAATAAATTGATATAAGCAGCAGATTAATAAACAAATCAAACAAAACATTTAGGTGCAGTACTAGCTTTTGCATAAATGTGCAAAAAATAACACTATCAATATAACTTGAAAGTAATAGTGTTTGGTATATTATCATCAGAATAATTTTACTAACAACAGTACAAAAGGAATTAAATTCTCAGGTAAATGAATAGCATCAACTACTAAGAAGTCAAACAATTACCTCCACATCTTTGACTTTCTCTGATTCAGACGCTGCAGAATTTGGTTCGGTCCCCTCTTCTTCCTCATCCTCCTCATCCTCCCCCTCCTCTATGGTTCCGCTGCTGGGAGCATGGCTGCTTTTGTGGTCTTTGTCCTTCTTCCTTTTCTTGCTGCTCTTCTTCCTGCGTCCCTCGAGGGGCAGTTTGGACAGAGGCCGGTGGATGTGGTGAGACGAGTGACGGTGGTCTGCGGAGAAGATACGGCAGAAACAGACCGCAAAGGTGAACCAGCAGCACATTAGATTTAGATTCTTATGACTGGACGCTGCTCTCTGTGCTCACATTCAATGTCCTCCTCATGGTAGGTGTGGTGCTGCTCCTCGGGTACGGCAGCAGCCGGGCTGAGGATCTGCTGGAAACGTTGGACACCCAAGGCCTTGTTCAGGTCTCCATCGTCCTCGTCTTCTGGGCGCGGAGACCCATGTAGTGATGAAGCAGGAGCCTCTGGCTGCAAGAGCAGACAAATAACATGAACAAATAAGTAAACAACACAATAAGAAACTACAAATAAGTGTAAATGCAAAGAAAATACATTAAAAAAAAAAAGTCTGGAAACTCAATATTAATGTTATCACAGTAGGTTACATCAGGGTTCTTCTTTTCTAGTTGTCTTGATTGCCAAAGACTTGATATAAAGGTATTATTAAATAAAATAGTTAACAGGAAAATGTTTTTTTTTTTAATAGACAAAAGATTTTGGTTAAAGAAAAAGAAAACTAATGACAGTAAGGAAAACTTGCAAAAGACCATTTAGGCAGGATATAAAATGTAAAGAAGCACAATGAAAAAACATTGCAATGAGCTAAAAAAAAAAAAAGTATGATTGATTACCTATTTTACACCAAATACTATGGATCTCCATACAGGAATAGCAAATAAAAGTCCTATTCTGATTAAGTAATGGCTGAAATGCACTGTTGCTGTTTCAGTTTCATACCGTGCACTAAATATATGCAAAGGCAGTTTACAACTTCAGACCTTAAATGCCAAATAAAGCTCTGCTAAGAAAACTTAAAACACCGTAAAATGGGTTTTCGTTATCATCAATAGCTCCCACTTGGCTTCTGATACATTTTTGCAAACTGTTTTACTACCAAGAACAGTCAGTTCTAATGTTTTCCAGCAGTACTTTGTGGAGTCCATCAACAGCACACTCAAATACTATGGGAATATAAATCTGCATAATTAATAGTTGGAGAGCTTTTTCAATCTTAAAACAAAACCAGCACCTTTTACTAAAACCAACACTAGATGGAGTTCTGGTCCTGTGAATACATCAGTCAGGTCATCATCTCACAAGCGCTCTCATGCATACATTTTTCAATATAGGCTTTAAATTGCAAACAATAGTCATGTGCTTTGATCGGTTACACATTCTCCACGCTGTGCTGCGACAGGAATCACATGGGCGACAGCGGATCTGTTTTCTGGCAGCGTGATGCAGGAACCCTGCAGTGCTCCGCTCTGCCGGTGGGATATTGTGATAAGGATGGACTGCAGCGATACGGCGAGAGGATCTGCTTCTGGTGGCGCTGACACCTCACAGCAGACTGAATGTTGCCATGGCTACCATACAGGTGCGCTCAGATCCTGCCGCGAACGTGACAAAACTCAGAGGCCACAAGTCATCCGATGCTCCGTTAGACGGTTCTCATGACACCCAACATGTCAGTCATATATTAAGTTTTCCTCTGGGCTGCAGGGAGCAACACAGAGTCTGTGATGATATACAATTTCCATTTTCCCACCTGTAGCTGCTTCTTTTTTGCATGTCATATTCACACCTTTTACAGTTTATGCTCAGCGGGCTGCTGGAAAAGTACAAACGAACTGTAACGTATTCAAAGCAAGCACAGTGTAGTTTTGAGGTACTATTTCAGAAGGAAATATTGTTCATTTTAAAAGAAAAATCTGTGTCAAATTCATCTCTCAAGCCCTCAGAAACTACTAAATTATACTACTAAACTATATGTGAAGTAGTTGAAGATAGCATCACATTAAAGATTTGATTTTAATACTTAAACTCTGGGCCATGGCTCGAAGTAAAGAGAATTAAAAAAATTTCTTCATGCAGTATGAGAGTAATAATGCCATAAAACAAAAAAACTAAATCTTAATTTTTTTGATTATTTTACAAAAATCGAAAAAGTACCCACAGGTGTTACCAGTACTGGAAAACTAAATGGTGACTCTATAAATTCCAGATGTTTTACTTTTAGATTTGAATTTGTTTCCATACTCGTCTCCCATCTGCTCTGTATAAACACAGCCTGCAGTTCAGCTGAATAGTTCCTGAATTTTTGTCATGAGACCGCAGAAAAGACTTCTCTCAGCCGAGTCCCTAACGGCTTCCCAATTGCACCAAGAAGAGCAACATTTTTTGCTTATTTACAGAGTCTCCTCAGAGCAAATACTTTATTTTAGCAGGACTTTGGAATGAGACACATTGAATAGAGTGATTTGGACTAAATATAATGATTTTAAGCAGCTTAGAACAAAGAATCATACATGATTAGTTCAAAGACTGTTGGAAAAATTAATAGAAACCAATTCTATTATATTTACAGTTTCTAGCTCTGAAAAGGGTGTAAATTTGGCAATTATTTTTTGAAAGATAGCATGCCTTTCAAATCTGCGTGAATTTTCACATTGCGGTGCGGATATCTTTTCCCAAAGAAACAAAAATATCAAGAAGTGGAAATGAAATATTGATTCAAATTAACAAATATTTTAAAATCAACTCCGAACAAGAACCGACAGCGATTTATGCACCTGCTGCAAACCGGCTTCCTTAGTTCCCACCATATTTTCATTAGCTTTGCATCACCTGTAACGTACAAAGGTCCTTTTGACACATTAAGCTCATCAAGTGAATCAACAGAGGGAAACATGAGAGGAAACTCCAGAGTTCATCCTGGATTCACGACGGCTCAGCATAAACGCAGGCATGTGCAAGAAGGCGTGAAAAAGTGATTCCCATGCCTCATATAACCATTCAGTGTTTTACTGTGACTTGTTTTTACATGCCACACAAAGGTGACAGAAGCAGAGGGCCGTTCGCTGAACTCTGGACCAGCAGAGATTTATATGTAAAAAAAGCACAGATTCAATATTGACTCAAGGGTCCATTCGCAATATAGTTTTACGTTTCTGGAAAAAGAAGACTCAAAGAGGAGCGAGCAACCTCTATGGCAAATAATGGAACACTGAAAATAAGAATGCCGTAATGCCAATTAAAGTTATTTTCAACTATAAATGCAGAGTTAATAATTGGAAGAGCATTTTTTTGCTGCAGACATTTCTTTAAAATTGAAAAAATAAACTGTGCTTTCACCCCTTAACGGTTCAATATTTAATTAGAAGACTAGCCCAGAAACCTAGAGTACACATACTGTATCTAGATAACTAAAAACCCACAATGTGCTGCTACACGATCCAGCAGCTTATTTTTACAGAGCCCTCATTCATATCATGGTTTCACAGTGAATCCCCAGAGGTGGGGGAGATGTGTGAGGGATTCTCAAAGAGGCGAGAGAATTTTCCACAACCAGCACCATGTAGGAAAACAAGGCAAGCGGAGCCAAGAAAAAAAATTAAAAAAAAAAAAAAACTGGCCAGACAGTAAGGAAAACTTCGACTAGGATCAACGTTTTGCGCAGTTTCAGCGACTTACCTCGCTCATGGCAGCGTGAGCTTTAATCAAAGTTTTTGGTGACAACAAGCGGCGGCGGCCTCCACCATGACAACACTGGAGCTCTGACCCTCAACGCCTCCGTTAAGAACTGCAGGTAGCAGATATCCCTCTCTACCCCTGCTTATCAAAGCCTCGTGATGCCATAATCAGAGCTCTATCGGGCCAGCCTGCCACCTTCGCCAGTCTGCCTATTGTGCCAAGGCAGAATAAACAAGACTCTCATTTTCCCTTTGAGGACAAACGCCGCCTCAAAGGAATAACCGTGTTTGAACAGCCAGGGACAAAACCTGACATTGACATTCATCTCCACATTTTAACTTTGCCTCATGAAGCCTAAATATTGACCTAGGTGCTATTAATCAATGTGCTCTGAAGGGCAATGTGAATGCATAGGAACTAAAACACCTTACACTTTTCTAAAGACGCGTTTTGAAAGGATAATGTTGACAGATATGTTCGACGAATAAAATGTGATTAAAATGTTGACTGATGACTAAAATGCATATTTGAAGTAGAGAACAAAAAAAAAAAAAAAAAAAAAACACTAAACTGCAGAAAAGTTAAATAAAACAGCTTTGCTTGGAAAGTTTTTTTTAACAAGATTTCAAGATGTGCAGTCAGAAAAACGTCAGTCTTCATTAGTAGAAGCGCATCGATAGATTTTAATCTAAGCACTCTCTATTAATCTAATCACTGTGATGATAGTCTTATTATAGCAGTCATTAGTCTTCCAGTAACGCAACACTATTACAATTTCTGTTCACTTATGACAATTTGTAGAACAGGAAGCTAATTTAATCTACTTTTCCGATAAATCCAAATAATGAAAAACCAATTTATGACCCGTGCTAGACAGAAAGAGACATCACTGGTAACAAAAATTGGGCTGAATTTATTTACTGTAGAAGTAAACATGACTAAAGAGGGCTGTATTTGAGGTTAGCTGATTTTTGGCATGCTATTATGATTATAAAGATAATTTTGACTGTAATATTCAAGTGTGAAAAACAGCATGCAAGATAAATCAAGGGAAGGGAACGTGTCAGGTTTGCAGGTTTCTGATCATAAATCATAAACAGATTTAAATCTTGACCTGATGATGGCGCTACAGGAAAAGAGGGGGCTCAAGAAAGTGATGACAAATCATCCCAGGGGGGGACATAAATATCTATATTAAGTTTCATGTCTGGACAACCAGTAGCTTCTGAGATATTAGTTTGGATCTAAGACAGGGGAGAGTAACTCTTCTTAATTCAGGATCCACATTCAGCTCAATATGATTTCAAGTGGACCGGACCAGTAAAATCACAGCATAAAAATCTCTCAACTCCAATTTTTTCCCCCTCTGTTTTAGTGCTAAAAGAGTACAGTCTGTAAATGTTCACATTTAAGGAATTATCTTTTTACAAAATGGTATGAACCACTTGAATTTTCTTGAGAAAAATAAATTCCATTTCATCAACATTATGCCTCAGTTTATCATTTATACATTACAACCTACACGTCAGAGAGTCTACAAAGACACAAAACATTTAGTCACTTGTATCTGGAACTGAACGATATAGTATTGTACTTTATGGTCAAAATGACAAAACAAGGCAAAACAACAAAAACAAAAATTACAAAAATGAGACACAAAACAACAAAAGAGAAACAAAAGACAAAAATAAAACAAAAAAATAGACAGAAACTTATAGCGACAAAAAAAAATGGACTAACAACAAGAATTAGACAAAAAAATAAAAGCGAGAAACAAAACAACGATGCACAAAACACAAAATGACAAAAAACAAGGCAACAAAACAAAAACAGCACAATATATTACAAAAATGTCAAAAGAACAATCTAGTATTACTTTATGATCAAAACAACTTATCTAGAAGTTATTTTCAACTTGTACTTTTACAAATTTAAAGTTAGCAGTTAATGTCTTCTCTGTAATTTTTACCAAGTTGTCCCACAGGCCGGATTAGACCCTCTGGTGGGCCGGTTTCGTCTCGTGGGCCGCATGTTCGACTCCTCTGATCTAAATGGTGGACCAGTAACATTGGTTGTCAACCATATTTACTACAATGCATTTGAAATTTTTACTTAAATGTCTCAAACTAATTAGCAGAAACATCAACAGTCCCAACAGACTGAAGAAAAACTAACAAAAAATTGTAATGTTTGTGGGTTTTTTTTGTTTTTTTAGCTTAAGTGAGTTAATCCTGTGAAGCAACACAGCCAGGTTTTAAAAAGTAACGTGCATGTGCCGTGTTGTAGCTGTAATGAAGTGGCCACTGGACAGCGTGTGGAGGCTGCAGGAGATTATCTGTGTCGTGAAGTAGTCTCAAATCCCACACAGTCAGCACTTGGAGGGTAAAGGGGGGATAGGCGGCGGCGGCGGCGGCGGATGTTTCAGAGATCTTGTACCGTGTGGCTGCATATCTTAACGTGACTGTGCAGGGAAATCCCACTGCGCAACATGCACAAGGTTTCTGATTATTCTGCGAAAACACAGGAGTTGTAACCCAGTTTACAGCTCAGCCAACAGGGAAACTTGTATTATGCAAGAGCTGATTTTCACAACTGCCCTATTGCATCATAAATGTGAAAATCAAATCAAAAACTCATGAGCTTTTTGTGCTTCCTGTTTGGAAATACTCCAGTTATACTTGTTTTGGGAAGTAAGCTTTTAGCAGCAGTTATTTTTGTCATTTCACAAGAGACGGTGTTTTCAATTAGTTTTATCAAAGTCGAGGACATTCAGCTGAGAAGCTCCGAGTTTACTGAGCGAGGAAAGTTATGCAGCAGCTGTAAGATGTATATCACAGGAAGAGTGAAACTATGATAATAAAAACTGAGTGAGGAGGAGGTGTGAACCACTCATTACTAATCCTGATAACCGGCAGGTGGGATGGGGATTTTCCAGACAGACAGAAACCATTCCACAGACATTAAATGACACATCCGCACCTGTAAGGTCAGAGTTCACTATTTCAACATATGGATGGAGACATGACCAACTGGGTCATTTCACAGGTTAGACCAGGAGTGTCCAACCTGGAGGGCCGACAGTCAAGAGTCAGAGACAAAGCAGGGTCCAAAATATACAGTTAAGCTGATCTTCACAACTTCCTATTGTAAATTCATTTCATTAATGAAAATGATCTTCCTAAAATATATCAGTGAATCAATTTTAATGAGTCTGAACTGTCATTAAGGAGACATCATCTATACAGTTTAAAGTTTTCTTTTTTGTTTTTTTTTTAAATCAAAACTTAAAGTAGCATAAAGGTTGGAAATGTGGGTATACTATCCAGATCCAGAGGAACTTGGCAATATGAACTAGTACTTATGTATATTTTTGGTTTATTTTTCTACTGATATTTCTTAAATATTTGTACTACCCCATTTTCTGCTGTGATATTGCAAGTTTCCCCCACTGCAGGATTAATAAAGGTTTATCATATTGTATCTAACTCTGTTCTAAAGTAAAATCCCCTCACCAGCACCTCTAAATCCCAAAAATGAGTAAGTTATGTTTCTTTTGTTTAATCAACACGTCTGTTCTGTTATACACCAAGCTAACTTTGCCATTTCCTGCACAGACATGAGTAATATTTAGAAAGCAAATAACTAGATTTTGCAAAATGATAGACTACTGCTTTAAAGGAACTGTTTGACCTTTCTTGGCCAGGGAAAATGACTTTGACTTTGACCATCAACATGAAGTTGCAAGCAAAGATAAGACAACCTGAAAACCTCTGTAAAACCCCAACCTGATGTTTTTACACTTGAATCCATCCGTATATACAGGATGCAAATTAGCGTGTTACTTGTGCTAGTGGGTGTATTATATTTCCTTTAAACAGAGTCAGGTTTGCTATTCTCCTTGCGGCCTGTCTTTATGCTAAGCTAAGCTAAGCTAACTGGCTGTTGGCTCCAGTGTTTATCGACATATAAAGACATAAGATTACCAGTCTTCAAATCCAAATCTGGGCAAGAAAGCAAAAAAAAGCACATTTCCCAAAATAGTGAATATTTCCGGTACTCTTGAGACAAAAAGTTAGCAATCACTGGCTTAAACAGCTGAGAGATGCAGCAGATGTTTGCCCTGCAAAAGTCCCCTGAAGCAAGACACTGAATCTGTTGGTTCAGTTCTGCAACACTGACATTTCTCTGCAAGGTCAGAGGTGAAAAACTGAACTCTGCCGCAAGAAGTAAATCACACTGAGCTGAACACAATCAGTGCTTTTATCTGTAGTATTTTCTAAGATTGCTTAGGGGCTTGTTTTGTGCATTCAGAGAGAACAGGTCTCAGTGGTCCCCTGTGAAGAAACCTTTCATAATCCACCTGCTGACATTAGAGGGGTGACTATCTCGACCTAGTGAGACATTAAGATAACATTAGGAAGTAATTATTACCTCAGATTTATAATGCCTGATAAAAGAAAAGAGAAGCCACTGAGCTGATGACGAAGTAAAAGTGCGTCTCAAACGCGCAAGAACGAAACTTAACATTAACCAGCTGTAGAAAAGGCATTGAGGGTACCTTTACCTCAAGAACCAAAGTCAAACTGCAACATACGTGTGGAAAAGCTCCGTGTCCTATTTAGGATAATGTATGACTGACTGACTGGGAGAGATAAGAACAAGACTAAATATTACACACCCAAACAGAGAATAAACCATGCTTTGGACTCACGTGTTGCCTCGAGTCGTCTGGTCTGGAAGTGAATAAACTCACCTTAAACGAATACAGGTAGTCCATGAAATTACCATCCGATCTCTTACCGCAGCCTAAAATATACCCAGATAGCTGTATTTGTTTTTCCACTGTCAAACGTAAAAGCGAGAAGCGCCGGCCGCCTTTATGGAAAACAACCTGTTTCCCATTTCAGTTAGAACCCGTCACATGACCGGGGCAGCTCTTCAGCGTAGGAAGAAGACATTACTCAAACCTTAGTTTCACAATGTTAGCCCTTAAAATTCAAATAGTGAACTCTCCCTGACCATACATGCTCACATTGTTAAGGAGATAATAATTAACTTAGCAGAGTTTGAGTCAACAGTCCAGCCAATAACCGCCGAGGCACCGTCAAACACTTATCTTCGCTGAGCTTCTGGATCAACCAGTCTACCTGCTAGAAAGTTTTATTATTGCAAAGTGAGATTTTAGTCCAGAGCCTGTGTGGGTTTTATGGTAGTAGAATGTCTTAGTGAGAACAAACAGCAATAAAAACACGCTGATTACCAACAGTAAAAAGCTTCTGCCAGAAAATTAGAGTTCAAAGAGGCCAAAGTTACAAAAAGGCCATATTTCTTTTGGACGATGATGTTGATTTTTGCAGTAACAAGATTTTCATCTTATCTGAACTAAATGTCATGTGCAAGAAATGGAAATGAAGATGCTGGAACAGGAGCGTTTTTTGCTTCAGCTGTAGGTTAATTTCTATTTTAAATTAAAAGCAGACTGTCAACCTCGTAAATGACGGTTGATATTTGGCTAGTTAGTATATTTAGACAGCATGTGCTAGATTTACTGTCCCTCTGACTCCTTTCTGCTTCCAGTCCTGTGCATGACAGTCAAAGTGCACAGGTCACTTTAGAGTTAGGGCTGTGTACAAACATCGGATAGTCTTTCCACACAAAGCCATGACAAGATAATTAAGATTTAGGAGTTTTGCTATATCATACAGGGCTTCCAGGGGAATGCAAAGTGATGGTTTCAGATGATTGTGCAATAAGAAGATATGACGACAAAAACTTTCCTTAAAAAAAAGGAAAAAGTACTAAAAATGTGCAAAAGTACACTTCATGCTTTTTAATTTAATGGGTCATAAAATAGGGCACGAGTAAAGATTATGTCTTGTTTTATTGTGATCAAAAGGAAACTAATAAATGATCTTGATATTACAAGTAATGAATTGGTTATCACAACTAGATGACTGAATAATTCAGCATTTATGTTTTCAAGTTTAATGTCATGAATATTGCACTATAACATGTTACTGTTAATTCCTTGATTTACTTGTAATTTTTCTCCATTATTTCGGTTCTTAGTGCTAAGATGCTGCCTCGTGTGTCATTTCTTTTAGCCTTATTCAATTACATGTTTTGTGTTTGATTTTCGTCAGGTGAAAGTTTATGTTAAAGGGAAATGGAGGCAAAACGGCACAAATTAAAGGTGGAGTATGCTATTCAAATCCAATGAATTTTGAAAAATATGCTATTCCAGTGAGTCCTGTGCACACAGTCTGTCTGCACAGCTTTCATGGATCACCGCTTAAATGTCATGGATCCACTTGCGTCTCCTAAGTACTTTGAATTCTCGGCCCTAACTGCTGGGATTCGATTTCAAACGGCACTTCAGTTGTTTATGTCTGGCGAGGAACCCCCCTCTTCCTCTGGGTGTCTTACAGGTTGACGCAGCGGTTGTCGGCGTGCTCACACTGTTGTGCAACATTTGAAAGGAAGCAGTTGACAGAATGCTGACAAAAATGCAAAGCTAAGGGAAAGTGGGCACTTCCTAGATTGGTGCTGCGGTGAAAAGAACATAACAGTTCTGGAGCGGCTAAATAAACACCACAAGCTTTTCTAAGGAAATGTTTGACAGAGAATACCTACATTCTAAAAGAAACGCCTCATCAGAAATTAGTCAGTGACCTCTGACTTTCTAGCGAGTGGAAAATCTCTATTTGTTCCTGTTGTGCTAAACATCACTAGTTCCACCCACCTACACATACAACTTACAGCACTGTGAACTATTAGACATATGGGTTGCCATTCTAAGAAACATCCTTAAGTTAAAAAAACAAAACTCATGAGCTGTTGAGAAAGTTGAAATCAGCAAATAAAGACAACCCCAGTAATTCCTCAAAAACAATTCCGCAAACTGATAAAATCTACCAATATCAGCTAATTCATTGTGGATTTTCCCTTTAGGCTTGTGATATTCTCTGCTTGCCCGTCCTAATCATAAGATGAGCCCGCTGAGAACCTCTTGAGTTGAAGAATGCTGCTTTTTTTGGCTGCTCCGGGCCGCCTGTCCTCTGGGCTTTGCCAGTCATGTTTATCACGTCAATCCCACCAGCAGCCCGTGCAATCAGGGGTTTCATCATGTGGGTTTTCATTACTTTACCGTTTACGACAATGGCAACAGTTTGATTTAAAGAAAAAGAGGAAGGAAACTTTTTAGTTGTGGAACCGCTGACATTCTCCGGTACTGTAATAAGACGGGGGTTTCAACAGTTCTCTGTGCGGAGTGACATCTGAAGTGTTGGGAACTATTTCTGCCCTCAGAGCTGCTGCATGTTGCCAGCGAGTCGGATGCAACTTGGTTTGTACACATTCTAGCGCTGGAGCAAACTACACTGTCCAAAACACACACTCCAATGCCAAAGAGGACAGAGGAAGCTGATGCAGCACAAATTCAGCACAGGGAGAGCATGAACTGAAACCGAGGTGAGCTCTGAGCTGCTGCCTTATGCATGAAAATATCGTAAAACGTCTAAGCGCGAGTGTCATCACCTGAGCAGCATTTAATCAGGTTTGCTACCAACTCTCTCAAGCGTTTCATCACGTGACCTGCGATGCTGTGACCTGACCCGACAGTGCTTGACCTGACTGAGGCCTTTCTATGTGCGGCCGTGTGGACTTACTCCGTGAATAACCGATGCCACGGCGTCAGTGATCTGGCTGGGAGCGCTGGGGTCGCTCATGGCTCTGCAGTGAAGTCGCTGCTGGAAAGCTGGTTTGGACTGGTGCGGCTTTAGCCCTTCTCTTTCTCACTGGGACTCAGACAGCTTTTGGGCAGCATAACCTGGAGAAAGGTAGAGATCAAGGACTTAGATCAAGGATTTGGAACTCGAGGTGAACAAGAGTGAAACAGATGTGGCTGAGTAATCTCTGCATATGAGGATGTTCCAGCACATGGGGTAAGAAGTACAGATTTTCAGCTTAAAGTCACAACACTTGAAGCCTCTAAGTTCCAATTTTAAAATATTACAGCAGGTTCATGAGCAATGAAGACATTTTTTCTAGTTAGTCGCATGACCACAGTTTAGCCGATCGGGTGATTTACTTTCTGAAGATGAGTCAAAAGTCCCTTAGACAAGCGGGAATTTAATACTCCTCCAGTACATTCCTGGCAGGCCATTGCCAAGTGCAGGCTGACGTTTATGGGTTATATGTGTCAAACAATCATTACTAGCAAAAAATATTAACCCAAATATTAAACATTAAGACTTTATTTGAGCTTATGTAAACTTAACCGTCCTAATACTGTCTGCACTAGAAGGAGTAATTGACCCCTTGAGTGCTTTTAAGTACCCGGACCTCACTTGAAAAACACAGCGGCCTAAATTGAATGTCATATTTATGATGAACAGCAGGCTTTAATAAACTCCGTCTTTTTTCATTTCAATGATTTTTAGTCCTGTAGCACAAATGCACCTGCCACTCAAGGTCATTAATCATTTGAGTGAGATAAGAGGCAGATAACGCCACCGTGCACCAGGACCCTTTGATAAGCGGTGGCACGCGCCTCAGCTAACCTCCACCTCCTCCGTCACTCCAGAGTCACATAACCACAGGGATTCAAAGGCACAATAATTCAGGAGCCCAGAGGGGATCACAAAACCAGCAGAGCTTTGCAGAGAGAGTACAAAATGTTAATGAAAGTGTAGCACAGAGGCACTGAAGCAAAACTAAACCCTTGACCATCAACTGATTAAGCGGCAGAAAGAAAATTAATCTGCACCTATTTTTGTCATCTGCTAATTGTTTGATTTTTTTTTTCACCAATCAAAAGAAGTGACAAAGTGGTTACGACTTCTTTTTGGTTTCTGTGATTGAAAATGAAATCTTTGCGTTTTGAACTGTTGGTCAGCAAAAATAGGACAAAGATGTTATCTTTGGCTTTCAGAAAGGAGGCAGGCATTATCCGTTTGAATCAGTAGATGTCAATCAAAATCAGTATACTAAAAGTGTGGTTTTTTTCCCCTCAAAATTTGTTTTTTTCTCCACTTCAGTAGCACTTGCATAAACCAAACTTTCCAGATTTATTCCTATATTCAGAATGTTGTTATTGAGTGGTTTATTCTCATATGATTCACAGCTGGATTTAGAGAACATTCATTTCAAAAAACATGGCCAAAGTGGATGCTTTTTCAGGTTATTGGCAGCGTTCTCCGATTTGTCTATAAGAGCAATAAAAACAGATCCAAACATCCCCTCTGTGAAAACTTTATCCCACGTTCCACTGATTTCCCTTTTTGAAATTAAAGTGAACTATGGATTTTTACTAAACAATTCATGCCTCACTTGCATATTTAAACTCCTCTTGTTGTGAATGGTCAACTTGGGACGCTTCATGATGATGTCTATTGGTTAAGGATTTTTGCCTATTCACCTTCAGTGTCCTCCTTTAAGTTCTTTCAGTTTACCCACACAGTCCAGAAAACTGGGCTGTAATTTAAGTCTTAGTGTCTCACTGGCAACAAAACAACTGTTTTCCTCCAGTCCACAAGCAGAGGCGGGACCTCTGTTGGATCACTTTTCAGAGTCACACTTTGAAGTTCCTTTCTGCCAATGCCAGCCTTGCTTTCTGACATGAGCTATCAAAGAAACGATAAGCTTCCCTCATGCCTGAACACAATCATATCAGTGACCTTGTTGACAGCAAGGAGATTTTCTAGAGGTATGTTTTATTCAAGTACAATGAGTGACATGAGATTAAACATTTGTAGGAGCTGAACAGCCTGAACTTGTGCCAAACACAGACGTTACCTGGCAAAGTGACGAGAAACAGACACAGAGCGGACAAACCAATAATCACTGCACCGAATGTAGTTTGAGACGCTCCAATCTGTGCACTAATGGTGATGGAGGAATCTGAGTTAGCTTGCGTGTACTCCAAGATTACTTTCTCAGTAAACCTAGACCCCACCAGAGTGGAAGAGGCAGGGCCGGCTACACAGGGATAAAGTTACAGAACCCTGGGATCCTGGGTGAAAACCATGGGAACCAGCTTATCTACCTCAGGGCATGTCTGTAATAATACCGCTAGGATAACAATGATCAGAAAAGGAAAACAATAACTTGCAACCATCTTTTTAGCAAGTAGAATTAAAAAAAACATGTTCCTCAATTATTTAAATGCATTCCATCTGCCACCAGATACAATTAGAGTACCAGGGGATCAAATAAAAAGGAACTGATTGTCTATTGTGTAAGAACTGAAGTGACCAAAAGGACTGAATGAGTGCTGACAGTGCAGGAGGAAGCGAGGACAAGATGCTCTGTGTTTCTCCTGGAAGATATTCATCATATCTTACCAGAGTCATCCACAGTCCTGGTAACTTCCAGAGTGTTCCTTAAAAAAGACTGGAATAGTTTTTTTTTTCTAAACTTTAAAACATTTCCATGCTCAACTTGAGTCACTGCCTCAAATGTTGGCTTTGGGGAAAACTATCCTTGTAGAAGGAAGCGAGTCTGAAAACAGGAAGAAGGTAGCGGCTGCAGACTGAGGGCTGTCAGGAGGAGCTGCAAAATTTTAGAAAAAAGAACTAGAACCAGTGGAATCATTTCAAGCATCTGTAACATTCGACCTTGAGAGAGGTGAGGGAGAGAAGCTGCACAGACTGGGCCCAGCTAATCTGGGTTAACGTCAATTGTCTGAACATCTACATTGAGACATTATAGGTTAACAGTTTGTCGCGACATAACGAGCTTCGTCTGTCCCTCCTGCAGAGCGTGAAGGGCAAAACTGTACAATAAGGTCACCTGTCTGAAGATGCTACCTTTTAGGAGCAAAATGTCTGCAGAAAACTAGATACTGAACCATTTCTGCTTTAATTAAACACATTACTGTAGCTACTGTGCCTCTTTTTATGTTAGGACTCTTATCAAATCATGCAAAACTATTTGATCAACCCTAAATCCATCCTGCAGCCTGACAATAACCCCAAACATACAGCCAGAGTGCTGACTGAGGTTCTTTAGCAGCAAGAATCACCAAGAGACCTGCAAGCAGAACTTAATCAAGATAAGAACTGTGGCAAGTTCACCAAGATGTGACGACTAACTTCCTGCCAGAGTTTGAAAAACTGCATGCAAGTTCATTCACTGATGGGAAAACTGGTGCTTTTTAGGTCTAAAGGCTAAAACAAAATTAAACTCTATTTTAAGGGGCCATGTACTGTGTAACGAGCCAAACCCTCGGAGGTGAGTAAGTGATTCTCAAGAACTACACTTCCTTTGCTCTTATCTACTGTCCAGTCATATTAGGGCGAGGTAAACCAACCTTATCTTACATTTATCAGAATTAAACCACAATTTTGACATTTACGTCATACCAGAGGAAACGATGGTGACAATTTAACATTTTTTTCATTTGTAAGATCTGTGAGCTGCACTTAACGGTGACTCATCTTTTCCAAGAGAGTAGAAATGTACCTGACAAAGGTGGTTTACATTTCCACCGCTGATGAAAAAGCTCTGCTCACTTCTAAGATGTTTTCTGAAAGGAGAACTTCAGTAAAAAGCAAGTGGACTTCTCTTTCAGGTTCTTGAAGATGCTCTTTCTTCCGTAGAAGCCTCTTGGACGAGAAGTGAAACATCCTCAAGAACCTAAAAGGAGAAGTCAAGTTGCTTTTTACTGAACTGCTTATGATTACAATGACCTGGGTGACTAAGAATCTACAAAGACCTTCAGAGGGGAGCATTTCTCTCCTGCTTCACACATTACAGGTAGTCAATGAAGCGCTTCACATTAGCAACGTGGAAGTGATGACTCAGCAGAAAAACATCACCAAAATGGAAGGAAAAAAAAACTGAGGGTCAACTGCCAAAAAAAACAAAACAACAACTTTCCCTCCAAGACAAGTTGTGCACCTGAAAGATGCCTACTCTGCACTTCAACACAAAAGGTCACATGAGACGAAAGATGTTGAAGTTTAACAAAACGTTAAAAATTCTTTGCTCTGCCTGCTCGTAATGACATTAAGGGAAAGAGGGCAGACAGTCAGACGACGGGACAGAGGTTATGAGGCAGATTTGAACTCATGACACAAGGCCAAGTGTGTCTTAAGGCAGCGTTTTTGTCAAAACGCCGCGGTCGGGCCCGACGTCAGTCTGCATCTTGGCACGTGACTGTCAACCGCCGACTGCACGCTCATCCGCAAATTCTATCAGAAAGGCATAATTAAAGAACAGCTCAATAAACGCACAAACTGCCAATAAAGATGCCTGAGACCTGAAATAGAAGCTTGATCACAATGTCCAAACCTCAACAGGCCTGTACTTATAACAGCAGGACAATGACAGGGAAGAAAGGAGAAGTTTAAAGTTTCATTAAAGAACAGAGCTTATGAAAATAAGAACAGCAAGTGACTCATGGAATGTTTCAAGAGACGACAACGCATTTTTTCATGGAACACTGACTGTGTTGCTGCGATGGCTCCAAGTGGCACAGAGATAATTTGTGGCCTTAATGTTTTATCTGACACAATGTCATGCTGTAATGTATAATCAACACTCTTATCTCCTATTTAAGAACCAAAGAAAACGCAAATGATGGGAGCAGACGTTTAAAAAAAACTGGGTTGAACAGAGTGTGGTTGAAGAAAAATACTTGAGAGAATGAGATCTGTTTTTTGATGCAGCCATAAAAAGGTCAATTCTGAATCAACCACAGCATTTTGAGAGCCATCCCTTCCAAAAAGCATGCTCTTAAAAGGCTCTAATTTGGGATTTATAAGACTGGAAGAGCATGTTTGTGCCGCGAGAACAAAAGTGGGCAGAAAGTAGCTTGTTTAAGGCATTTTTTCTGCTGTGTAACCTGTGGAGCAGATCAGGCTGTGTTTACAGTTGGCTACAAATCACGATGGTTCAAGGCTGAGTCAGCTCTAATTCACCTCAAATCAACTGGATATTAAAGAAAGCAGGGTTTTTCCTGGCACTGAATTAGAGTTTGTAGGGTGACCATGAATGACACGAGGCATGATTGGTTTGCAGATAGAAAAGGATATGAGTCTTTGGTATCTTATTTGACAGAAATGTATGCAGTTTCCTGTATTTTATGACCAATTCATAAACAAAAATATCTGCTATGCTTGAGAAAACTGGTTAAAGAAACTGAATTGCTATTTTTATTCCCAGTAGTTATGATTTTGGCATTTGTGGTTTTCCTTGAAGCCTCCTTGGGGGGCATTTAAATTCCTCTATACAGGAGAAAGTGCACAGAATGTGACATTAACAGGAAAAATCAAGTTTAGTTCAATTAGCTTTCACCTGACAGCCCAATTAAGAACTAAGTTATACAAACAATTAATTAACTAGACAATGAAATAGAAAAATGGCAAGCTGTACGTATTTAACAAAGAAGACGAGTTAAATCATGGCAACAGGTCGAGAAACACAAAAAAAAGATCATACTTTACCTTTGTGTGCTTACTGCAGAGAAGCCACCGTAGACATTGTAGTGCAATTCTGAACTCTGCCGTGAAGAGAGACCCGGTGCTGGTCAGAGTGCAGCGAGAAAGCAAACAGAGAAAAGAGAGAGAGGGACAAAGCAAACGGGAGTTAGAGATGTGGAGCGTCTCGTCCGATCATGTGTCGTCGAGCCTCTCCTCGAGCACAGTGACTCTCTCAGAGCAGCATGCACCAACTGATAACAGCAGCCTTCCTCCTCAGGATTAGGTTTCCTCCTCCAGCCTGCTGACAAGTAGCCATGTGACTCCAGGACCCATTCAACACTGAGTCAGAGGCTACTGCTCAGACACACTCATCTATCTCTGTCTACCACACACACACACAACCTCAAGGTGGAAGTGGTAATTCAACCCCTACTGATCAATATCGGTCTTTACCCAACCATTACAGCAGATTTGCAGGTTCTAACCATTTATAATCTTGTAATGCCAACTTACAAATCCTTCCAAGTGGCTACAAATGCCTACAGACAGCTGTGATTACTGATTTTCCTCAACTGGACTATGTATTTTTACAGTCCTGGAGAAGTAAAATCACCCCATAAAACCACAAAAAACTAGGATTGCATGCAAGTTAGAGTAAAATTTTGCTTTCTCTCTATTAGAATCATCTCACAACGAGCTAGATTTATCGTAATGCAGAAATGCAAACCTGAAAATCATCGTCATATTACAGATTGTGTGTGAACATGCTTGCATACTGATGTTAGCATTTAGCTCAGCAAAATGGTAGCATTGAGACTTGAACCCTGTCCTGAAAAAAAAAAAAAAAAAAAAATGTCGACTTAATGAAAACATCCAAATGTTTGACCCATAGTCGTGCACCCGCAACACCAATAGATCACCAAAGTTAATTCAACTGATCCTCAAGGGAACACTAACATATGCTCAAAAGTTCATGTTAAACTCTGCAATTTCTATGGATTTGCCGAGACATTCCATTTCAACACGTCAATATCTCGAGAGAAAGTCAAGGTATTTCCCACGTCATTACGATTTCATCAAAAAGTCAAACAGTGGAGATATTTTAGAGGGACAAACAGCTTGAAATTGAAGTCAATGAGAAAGTACCTCAAAAGGGCATTACCACCTTGTTGCTTGTTTCTGTGACTCTGATCAAACTTTCCATTAAAAAAGCATCAATGTTTTCAATGACATACTAAAGGTAATAACTTTCCACAAGCCATTACGATGTAATAAGACAAATTAACTCCCTCTGATGAGTGCACAAGTTGTCATAGTAAAGATATTTTCCAGTAGATTTAGGCATCAAAGAGCTTGTTTGACATGCTGGTCTGGATGACTGACAAGTTGCTTCAACGTTGGATGTTCTGATTGAATTATGCTAAAATTTAGTCCTCGTTTGTCAAAGGAGCAGGGAATATATTTGTTGTTCATTAGCTCGATTCATTTATCATGCATCTGTTGTCCATTTCATTCATTTATGAACAGACCAAAGAATTCTGACATCTCCTTGTTTCGGTATACAAATGATCATTTTCTTAATGATTTCTGATTTTGATGCAGTTTCTATTCAATTTAGCATTAAGCCAACTGCATGCAAAGCACGTTGACCTACCAATGGTGCAGTATGGAGGCATTTGTGCTCTAGTTGGGATTTAAGTATCGCTTCCCTGCATCCACTGTGCCTCGCATATTTAGAAGGTAATGGCTCCAGTCTAAAAGGATGGATTTAACCATAAAGCCAGTCTTGGATTCAGTTTCAGTGAACACCAGCTGGGGACATCTTTGTTTTCTGTCCATCTTGACATGCAGTCTGTGGTCCAACTAAACTCCTGATAACATAGCTAAAATGTACTGAAGTATTGTTAATAAAAAGGTACTTTGGGAATTGTTGGACTACTAATGGGAGTGACTGACTGTATATACAATGGTGACAAACTCCATATTCATTTAAAAGGATCAACTCTTTTTTTGAACCCATCATAAGGTAACCATTTGAGGAACTGTAGTTTATTTTGCACCCTTGTGCTGGCTTACTTTTTTTTTTTTCCAGCCCGTAAGTTGCTTCCTGATCAAACCATGTAAGAACGTTTCTGGTCCATGACAGAGATCACATGAGCATTAGCACAGTGTTTCCATGAGGAAATACTGTATGTAGTCTCAAAATAACCATGACAATTTGTTTCTCAATCTACAACAGTGGCATAAATCCATGTTGCGACATCAAAGTCAAGGTGACCTGCTGGTAAGAAAAGGCTTTTTAAACACTAAAAGTCAAAGGGCAACATGAAAGTGAGCACAACAAAAGTCCACAAAAGCCTGTTTACCACAGCACAGCAGTGGAATGGCATCTAATAGAACAGACAACAGTAGAGGGAGTGAGTCAATAAGTACTGGCTTTCTTTAACATACTGGGCAACTTTATTCCCATGAAGGGCACTGCAGCTTTACTGAGAATTTTTTGAGCATTTGCAATGAGGAAATGGTGTGTTGAAATAAGAAATATCAGCTGTTAATAGTGTGTGGATACCTCAACTTTTTTCATTTCAATTTCAAAATAAAATCAACACAGATGAGCTTTTAACTGCATGTTTTCGGTGCCTGTTACAAATGTGCACAGGATGTTTATCCATTTGTGAATATGTGTGCACAAAATGAGTGGGAAAGCAATGACATGCAGCCTAATTCACTAACTGTAGTGATGTCGGACATAATTAAATCATCTGGTTTATTTTCGTTACCTGGTGTATCGTTTGTACAGATAAACTTTCCTTCAATTACACGCTGGCAAGCCTCGGTTTTATTTGGCAGAGGAAAAAGAAAAAAAACTCGTCATGTCATGGAGGAATCAACAACTATTACACAATTAATCCCAACTAAAGTCAGAAAAGCCGGCAGATTAATTGTGTTTTGCAGGGAACAAAGAACAACCTGTGATCTAAACAAGTTGCTTACCCGTTGGCCAAATAATCAAGTGCTGCATTCCACATCAGCTTATATGAGCCTAAGGGCAAAAGAAATACCCCGTAAGGAGTCTGAATCTGTGTGTGTGTGTGAGAGATATGTGTTTGTCCCCAGGGATGAAGGCCCACTGCAGAGTCACATGCATGTCTTGCGGGGGGAAAGAAACACAGTTAAAGCCTCAAGCAGCTAAAATTGAAGTCCACTTCAAAGTCCCGGGCTTTCCTCAATCCCAACAGCGCCCTGATAATAGCATTATCCACAGCGGTCAGCTAAATAAAGAGGTGTGACTTCATTCGTGCAAGGACGTTTGACAGCTTTTTCTCATCCGTGTCTGACAGATGATATGCTTCTTTCACTACGCCAACCTGCACAGAAAAGAAGCAGTGTCTTCTTTCTTTACTTTGTTGAACCAGATTGAAGGTTTTGGCTCAAATGTTTGGCTAAATGAAGCGAGAGAGAGAAAAAAAAAAAAAAAAAGACATTTGCATCTCATCCAAACCATCCTGTGCATATTGCAATTACATTTTGAATGAAATGGAAGCACAAAAATAACATTTAACAAGAATTCTTAGACAATAACATTCCGCCTTCGGTTGTTTGAGCTTTTATATAAAGTGTTAACACATTTCGGAAATTCTCCCTCCAAGCTTCCTGGTATTCTTCTCCCAGAAGTCAAGTCTAAAACGAGTTTACCAGGCCATGTTTGCTATTGAGGAGTGAAGGAAAGCTCACTCAAGAGAAACCGTTTACATCCAAGAAGGGAGAACAGGTGACCACAACAGGTTAAAAGACTAAACTTAAACTTCTGAAGCTGCAGAGATAAGAAAACCGAAACTTAACCGAAACTCACCAGAAACCCACTCAGTGCTCTCATCCAGACAAATCTGCTGTGCAGGCCCGGTCACATCGACCTCTGACAGCTGCCCTGGGGATTTGGTTTATGTCGATAGCCGTTGCCTCTGCTGCCTCTGAGCTTCAGCCTGAAACAAGCTCTGCAGTTTAGAAGTCACCCAGCCACCTCCTGAGCCTCTCAGCATGCAGACGTCCCTACCTCCCTGCTGCCACTCTTCACAGGCCAGTGGCCACACTCACTTCACTCAGGGGCTTGGCAGCGTCCAGCAACTTCGGCATGACTGTGCTCGTTATGTGCACACAGCCACTGGAACAGGTCCACTCTCACACAGCTAACAGCTGCCCTCGCTCAATCTATGTCCATCTTCATCTCGCCCTTTGTCCCATTGGACGCTGCGGGGGCAGCAGCGGCGGTGCTTACAGGACTGAGGACAGCACCTGTCTTGGGGGCGAAGAGGGATTAAAGTGGCAGCTGAGTCCTGACTGTTTTACATAACGCCTGCCTATTGTCCTCTCCTCCAGAAAAGGCAATCATGACTCAGATATTTTCATACCTTGAAGAGGTTTAAGGGTGTCTGAAAGCACGGTGGGAGGCTAAACCTTGACGAGGAAACAAATGCACATCTTCCCTCCGACTGCTGCATCTAAACATCCACAAGAAATTTGTGACAAAGTTCACAGCCAGCATCGGTAAGCTCAAGTTCAAGTGCGAATATTTCAGCTATATATAGAAGTCAATGAGTGGCGCCTCATGCAATATACAGCACGCATCAAGAAGCAGAGCACAACAAGCATCACCCTTGTTGGGTCTTTGGTGTAGTTTTGCATTTGGGCTGTTTTTTGCAAAAATTTCCACATCCTCCTCAAAAATGAAGCATTCCATGAACTGCAAACAATGCTGAAATAATGTGCATGTGGATGCTTTTCTATTCAGGTGGTGTGCAGAGGGTGTTTGTTCACGGAGGGCCAAAAGCTGATGAGTGTCAAGTGTTAAACTAGAAAAGCGTAAGTCGCAGGCTGAAAAAAAACAAGCCCCTCTGCAGAGCCGGTCATAATCCTCTGTTGTTTTCCATTACAAGTCATTTCACACGTATTAAAGCACTCATTAGATCCAGTGTTATGAAAAGATATTAATTTGTGCAGCTTTACAACCTCAGATAATCAACTGCGGCATCAAAAATTCCACATCAGATTGTAATAAAAGCACTTAAATTAGCAATGAGATTGTATTCCACTTTGCTTCTGTTGCTCTGAATATGTAGGTTTTGTCTACAGGAATGTAATCATAATGTCACAATCCTAAAGCACCCACAGCATATCGAGAAAATACTAGGGCTGGCCCGAATAGTGGTTTCTCCGGCGGCGGAGGAGCGGAAGCGGCGGCTTGTGACACAGACGGCCCGAAAATTCGGATCCTTTATCATTTTTAGAAAGTTCTGGCCAACATTTCCTGATGACAGATTGAACCCAGTGTAAACCGACCTTCGTTGCCTTCGTTTCGTCTTCAGCAGAGGTCTTCGGCATCTTGTCTTGTGTTTATGCAACGAAGTGAAGCGCGACGTCAGAGTCGGCAGCCACCCGGCCATTCGGGTGGTGTTTACAAACACGAATGGAGGAGCCGAAACGAGCCGAAGACACGGCGGGACGAGCCGAAGTGGGCCGAAGGCGCAGGGAAGAGACGAGCTCCAAATATTTTCGTCTGGGGGAGGAGGGAGTGATCACATAGACATGTGTGTATATGTTATAGACATATGTGTATATGTTTATGTGTTCACATGATGAGATGAGCCGATAAGTGCCGATGTGGGCCGAAGGCGGAGGGAAGACAGTAACGCGGCATATTCTTTCTGCCCGGTAACGTCTGACGGGGGGGTGGGGGTGGGGGGTAAATATTCGGATACCAAATTAATATCCGGATATTCGGGTACAGCCCTAAGAAATACACAACAAAATAGGGCAAAAAGGAGAAATTAAGAGCTGTACACTTATTGTTAGGGTTGCACCATCAGTTTTATATTTTATAGATATCTGATGGATGGATATTTTCCAAGAATGCAACAGTTTGCATCTTCTAATGAAATTACGTTCCACCAACAAACTACACTGTGTTGAAGAAAATGCCTTTCCTCTGCAATTAAAGGTATTTTTAATTAATAGTCTCAACTGTCTAAAATTGTCCAGCCATGTCAGGATGGGGAAGGGAACTTCCTTAACTCAAAGTACAAAAAAAAATAAGTTAAAGTCAATTTATTTCACTTAAATGTCTTGAATTTAGTCAACTAATGCAGAAAATTGAGTTCAAATTACACACAATATTAAGCTTCATGCAAATGCTAGCATTACGTCAACACAAGCCATTAAAATAAGGCCTGCAACTTCAAAGTTTTATCTAAATCACTACAATTTGATGTTTTTCCGTTTTGCAACCAGCTATTTACCTAAATGATGGGACTAGGTTAAGTTGCTCCTGCAGTGAAAAAAACATATTCTAAAACATATTATTCTACCTCCTCTTATTGTGACGGCCCACTAGCAGGTGCACACATAAGACACAATGCTTTTCAAATGTAGACAATAAGGCATTTTCCACTGCAGGAACTTGTGGGCCGTTTTAAGGGTGGCCCAAACCTTTGTGCGGGTTCCAACCGGTTCCACGGGAGTTCTTCACCCTTGTCGAACCTCTTTTATGGCTATTTTCAGTGAAGAAAAATGAACCTGTTCCAGTGAATGTTCCTCTGAACTGCTGTGAAAAATTGTTGTGCGGGCATTGATGTTACTTTGTTAAACTTGGAGCAGCCTTCTTCTCTCCAACATCACTATTCACAACATGAACTCCATCATAACAATCCTCAATGGTTCAATTTCCTATGTGCTTGTAGAAACAGCCAGCAAGTACTATTTGTGGCTGTTTTGGTGCACTAAGAATTAAGGTTGTGACTGAAGCGATTGGCTTCAATACCAGAACGGAAACAGAAAGGCTGAAAGAGCAGTCGTTTCTCCAACATTTATGGCACCTTGTACCTAAGCATCAACAGGAAAACTACTCGAACTTGTATGCAAAACACACGATGTTCATTTAACATTCTCAAAATAAAAATTTTCATTTGCGGCAATGCTGAAATTTCATTTTTTCCTAATATAACTGTGCATGCAGACGTCTTATTAATCTCCACTTTTTGGTTCTGTCCAGGTGTGAACTCCTTTTGGCAAAATTGCATCGCAGGCTGCTCAGGTTGCAGCATCCGGACAAAAGGTGAAGCTAAGTTCTCACAGAAACACAGCAATTATGAAGCTGTGACCTGCTGCACTTGTAATAACTGTATTTACTCTCCTGAGACTCAGACAGGGCGGGAATAAAATATCCCCCAGGCTCCCAGAACCAAAACAAAGGTCTAAATCTCATACTACGGTCAAATACAAATCAGCCATTTATTCATTTCCTGGGAAACAACGTAATGTGCTTACGTGTGTGTGGCAGGAAACACAACCTGAAAAGGAATGAAAAGCCGGGCGAGTGAACGCTGCGGTTTTAAATAGTAAACAGGACTAAAATAATAGTGCTTAGGTTAAGACCATTTTTTCAAGGCTTGATGTGTTTATGGACAAAATAGTGGGTCTGTTTATCTGCGCAGAGGAAGTAAAATAAACACCAAGAGCCGAGAGCCCGTGAATTTGGGGGGGGGGGGAAAGCGTATCATCTGCCTCTTTTCCTTCCTTCTCTTCTGCATGACCAAGCAGTTTGCAGCAGGAATGTGGAGACGCTCTGCTCAAATGTTTGGACTCCGACTTCTTTCTTGCTCCGAAGCCAAACACACTGCTGCTGTCACAAATCGCTTCACAATAAGCCTGTTTGACATATTTCACTGAGGCAAAGGAAAACAAATAAAAGCTGCGATCAAAGAGATAAGACGGATCCATCTGATGCATTCAAGCACCGCACAATGCTATGCGACAAAAGGAAGCCGTGGAATTTGAGCTTCTTTTTTTTTTTTTTTTTTCTAAAGATCAAATAAGGTCAGATTCACCAGGACAAACACTTCAGATTCCACGTTTTTATGAGCTGTCATACCACTCACGTTTTGGAAAGTAAAACAAAAAAAAAAAAATCCCACCGAGGTTTTCTTAACTCAGATCTAACGGTCTCTCAGGAAAGATTATCGCTTTATCCAGAGCCTCGGCTTTATATCAAAGTTAAATATCCTCTCTAATAATCTGGAGCGCACATGGAGATGATGGTGGTGAGTCAGCAGAGGAGACTCACATCCTTCCTCCATCCTGCCAGAGGGCAAATCCTCACATCTATCAGCCATGTCAACAGTTCTGGGACCGTGGTTCCCAAACTGGGGAGTGGGGACCTGCAGTGATCCCTAAGGGGGTTTTAAACAGGTCTCCTGCACAAAATGATCAATTATAGGTTAAAACTAGTGCCACAGTTATATAATGATTGGACCTTGTTCTGTCACTCAAACTAGTGAAAAATATCTGCAACAAAATGGGGGCCAACATGGATTTGTCCTTTAGTTTCTGCTGTACAAATGTAATGTAACTTTAGCCCAGACTGAATGAGCTTTTACACACAAAACTCCACCGTTTAATTGGGAATGAACTAAAAACAAGGACACACACATGTTTGTACTTCTATCTTAGTGAGGACATCCATAGGCGTAATGCATTTCCTAGAGCCTTACCCTAACCTTCACAACTGATTGCCTAAACTTAATCCTTACCCTAACCAAACCTCAATTCATACCTGTTCTCTAAAAACAAGTCTTCACCCTCAAACATGGCTGTTTCAAAGTGAGGACCGGCCAAAATGTCCTCACTTTGATAGTTAAATGCAGACACACACACACGGTGGAGCAGTAGCTGCAAGGTGTGTGAACTTGGGGAAAAAAGACCCCCAACATCAGGGAATACCATCGTCATGATGGATGTACATGGTCTGCAGCAATGTTTTGGCAGGAGGTACAAGTCAAAGTAATATCGACGTGACTTTCAGGACTTAAGGTCTCCCAGCTGGACATCGCTCAGAGCATCACTCTGCCTTGCCTTCTTCCATAGACTGTATATAAAGATGGACGTAGCATCTGGCTCCAAAAATGAACCCCACCCGGAAGTGTCAAAAACTTGCAATATCACGCCGTCCGCTAGGGTTGGCTGCAAAAAGCTTTTGCTCCATAGACCCCAATTCATCACTGGAAAAAATAAAATTAGATAGACTGATTTTCTCCAGCTCAGAATTTTTATCCCCCGCCTCCACGAAGTGGAAAAGGGGGATATAGGTTTGGCCTCCGTCCGTCCGGCCGTCCGACATGAAGGGGACAGCTTTTCTCGGAAACTATCACAGCTAGGATTACGAAATTTACTGTGTAGCTTCACACCATGGACACCTTGATCAAGTTCGAAAATGAGACCTGTGCGATAATATTTAACAGAGTTATGGTCCTTGATCACTATTTTGGATGTAGACTCATAGACATCACATGTGGCGGGGGATATTCATGACCATGTCGTCTTGTTTCTCGTTAGTTTTCATGGTCAAAATGAGAGATCAGGTGGCCGATCTTAAAATAAATCAATACTGAATTTTAAATAAATCGTTAAAGTTGGCAGACCCAGGGGGCGTGGCTATACTTGATAGACAATCTTGCCTGGAATGATTGACAGATCCTTTAGGGCAACAGAAGTCTCTGCGGTAAAATGTGGGCGGGATAAGAGAGTCTTCAGCTCTCAGTCTGGCCCGCCCATAGACTGGTCCTGCCCCTAGTTGCTCTCCGGTCCAGCCTGTTTGATGACGCATTTCACGTCACTGGCTCCAAAAAAATCCAAAATGGCGACCAGGAAGTAGCAAAATCCGGGCTTCATTTTCTTGGCGTTGAAACCAACGGGTGACGTCACAGTTAGTTCACGCCTGCCTTCTTCCCACAATGCATCCTGCTGCCACCTCTTTCCCTGATAACGGGGCTGCCTACATGACGTAAAATAAAACATGATTTATCAGACAAGGTCACCTTCTTCCATTGACCCATGATCCAGTTGTGATGCTCACATATCCAACTGTAGGTGCCTTGGGCAGCGGATAGGAGTCACGATTAGCACACTGACACTTTTTCTATCATTTGTATCTTGTGCTCTTCTGTGGGATCTGTCCACACATCCAGCCTTTGCCCTCCCACATGCATCAGTGAGGGTTGAGCGCACATGACCCTGTCACCAGTTCACTCCTTGTCCTTCCTTGGACCACTTTTGGTAGTTATTAACCACTGCATACCAGGAACACTCCACATGACCTGCCGTTTTGGAGGCGCTCTGACCCCTAATTATTACAATTTTGCCCTTGTCAAAGTCACTCAGACCCTCACACTTCCTCATATTTCCTGCTTCCGAGATGTCACCTTTAAAAAGCGACTGTTCACTTGCTGCCTAATATATAGCCTCTGGACAGGAGCCACTGTAGCAACACAATTAATGTTATTTACTCCACCTGTTAGGTGGTTGGTTTACTTACGGTCTGAGTGAGATACGAGTACTCCTGTTTATTTGTTTTCTGTCAGAACAGTCTGTGCATCTATTCATTATCATAATACATCTTGCTAGCCTTGTTAACATCAGAACGCTGCTGTTTTCTTTCCAAATAAATCAGCGTCACAGACCTTTTAACAGCAGACAATTGACCCGTCATTGCAGGAAACTCACCACTGGAACTAACAACATTCACGATGGCAGCATTTCAGTAATTAGTGCGAGGCGGGAATCATCACGTCTCATGAAAAAGCTCAATGAAACACGATCACATTTTTCTCCCTTGGTCATGTGCAACCACCGAGTTAAACCAGTAATTAAGAAGCAAACAAAACAACAAGCACTTGTTGCTCACAGCCTCACAAATGAGATGAGTTGATGCATTTCCGTTTTATGTCTTAATAGACTGAAGGCATCGGCTTCTGGTAAGACTTAAAAAGCAGCTTTAACAGCAACTGCTTCCTGGCTCTGTTGAATTATTTGTCATATATAAAGTTGCATAATGCATGGATGAGTCAGCAAATGCATGTACAGTAAACATCTGTCCCTGTGTTTATCATGTCAATAGAACAACACCACAGCTGCAACTTACAATTATCTCCACTGTTGATGATTTTCTCAATTTTTCAATTAGTTGTACAATCAACAAAATGTCACAAAATAGTGAAAAATATAGATCAGAGCTTCCCACAGCCCAAGATTATGTCCTCAAATGTCTTAATTTATCCTAACCCAAAGATAACCAGTTTACTGTCATGAAGGAATGGATAAACTGGAAATATCCACAGTTAAGAAGCTGGAATCAGAGAATTTAGACATTTTTGCCAACTCAAACTCACAATTATTCTCATAGCTGACAACTAATGATTATTAGGTTAATCACTGCAGCTCTGATGAGACACAACATATGCTCTTAAAACACTGGATGGATTTTATAGAAACTTTAGAGTAAGTTAACAAGGCACGGATTATCAACTCCACAAACCACAACCTGATAATGACTTGAACAAAAGTTAATGGACAGCAGGAAATTAAACAAAAACGCCTAAAACAAGAATGTCCCAACCCCTCACATGTGAGAATCAACTATTTTTCAGTGTTTATATCATTTAAAATAACTTAACAGCAGTCATCGATTCACTAATTGGCAACTATTCTGATAATCAACCAGTTGAGTAATTCTTTCATTAAACAAAGTGTAAACTTAACTTTTTCTGGTTGCTTTCCTCCTGTAGGACAGTAAAATTAAATCTTTTGGTTGCTGTCATTAGAGCTACATCGATTATATATTAAATGCAGATATTTTCCCCATCTTTTTGCTCGTCTATGACAGCAAACCAAACATCTGTTCATTAGAGCTGCAATGACTAATCCAATAAGCGATTAGCTGTCAACTATTAGAATGACTGCAAACTCATTTAAAAATTGATTCATCAGTTTGAGTTTGTTTCAGAAAAAAAGGCTAAATTCTTTATTCCGGCCTCTTAAATGTGGATATTTTCCCCATTTCATTACTTCTCTATGACAGTAAACCAAATATCAGCTCATTAGAGCTTCGCCGATTAAATCTAATTATTGATTAGTCGTCACAATTTCAATAATTGTAAATACTTACATAATTGATTAACCTCCCCCCCCCCCCCGTGAAAGACGTTGAAATTGTCTGGTTTCAGCTTCCTAAAGTGTAGATATTTTCCTGTTTCTCCTCTATGACAGTAAACTGACCATCTTTGGGTTGCCGTGTTCATCAGAGCTGCAGCCATTATTCTAAGAATCAATTAGTTGTCAATAATTAGAATATCTGTAAACTTTTTTGATAACTGATTGAGTAAAATGTCAAAATTCTCGGATTCCAGCTTGTGAATGTGGGTATTTTCCATTTTCTTTATTCCTTTTTGATAGTAAATTGAATATCTTTGGGTTGTGGACAAAACGAGACATTTGAGGACACAATTATTAACATTTTCATGCATTTTAAAGACCAGATAAATAAAAATAATCCTTAGCCACAGCAGTATTTCAAATAGAGCTGTGAGTTTGGATGGTTAGCCAAGGAAATAAGCTACTTGGACCATGGAATTGATTGATTAATTAATTGGATAAGAGATAAACTAGTCCTGGAAGACATCCTGTTCATATTAACCAAGCTAACTTAGCAGGGACAGATCTGTGCAACTATGTCACCCCTTGACCTGAGACACAAAAGGCACTGCTGTTGTTCCACCGAGCGATGGATGAATGAATGAATGAATGAATGAATGAATGAATGAAGCTGACTACACCCCCTACTTTCCACACTGCCTCGTTGAAAGCCAAATTATTCAGGAAACCAGATGAACCAGCTTTAGCTTCGTTACTCATCAGCGTGGCTGTTGTCAGGAGTAACCGCTAGCTTGCTAGGATGAGCAAGTTCACCAGCAATACCGTTACATTCCCCACAGTCTGTAAGGGAAGCGGTTTCCGACAACAAAAGCCACCAGTCCGAACGCATTCCACGTTTCCCTCGCTTATCTCACCTGTTTAACAAGCCGGGAGACAAAGCAAAGTCACGCACCAGCGGCTGAGGACACTTGCATGCGTGTGCGGCAGTTGGTGGCTGACTGTCAACGCCGCCTCTCCTCACAGAAAAACCCGAGTCAACAGTGGTCAATGACCTTCAATAAAAACAGCGGTTCAAAGCAAAACGCATTTTCACAAAGCGAATTCTATGTCAGGCTTATAGTCACACTCAGATTATCGCTTAATATTTACTCACCGGTGCCTGGTACTCGACTCAAACTCTCTCTGTCTGACCGGCGTCAATCGCTTAAATTGAAAAAGGCCCACTTCCGGTGACAAGTTTTAAGTAAAATAATTTGAAACGTAGCAACTGTAATTGCCGCTGTAAAACGCTAAATATAACATTTTAAAATCATTTCACAATATTTATAAAATAAAAAAATATTGCATGGCAGTTTGACACAATTTTGACTTTTTACAAACGCGTTTTGAGCATCAAATTCCAGTTACACCCTAATAATTTCTGCCAACTTGACGCCGCTTTCTGTAGACAGAAGTTACTGCGCCTGCGCTAACTATGAATCATATTTCTGAAGAAGGCCTGCGTGACTGAGTCGTTCCGTTGTGATGCTCACAACGTGGAATATAAAATTAAAAAACACTCAAAATCATCCAGACGTTTAGTTTTTTTCTTTTCCACAACGTCACTGTGCCACCACAAGTTGAGGAACTGCTGTCCAGAAGGTGATTTGACAAAAATTAAAACAAACAAAAAAAGTATTTATTTACGTTTTTACACACAAAAAATCTTCATAAGAGTTAATCTACCAGCGTTAAAGACGATTTGTCAATGTTTCATACTTGTCATCATCATAGTCATTGCAAATTCTCAACAAGTCTCATAATTCAGTGCCCCTAGCAGGTCGAATCAGTTATACCAGTCAGAAATAAATTATCCGGCTGGAGTTAACCCTCCAATGTAACTAACTGCCTTTTAATATAGATTAATAAGCTAGGGGCGTCACTTTAAACATGCTCTTCTACTCGTGTAATAGTAAAACACTCATTTCCTGTATTTAACCTGCTGCCCTTTCAAAATGATTGTGTGGTTTGTGTGAGTACTTTGAGAGGAAAGAATAACAGAAGAAAAACAGAGTCAAGTTTCTTGTTTGTATATTTATACTAGGCCAATAAAGCTGATTCCGAACTTAGTACTCAGTGTGATCATTTAAGTCATTTGGCAAGAAAAATGCCAAATCTTGGCTGCTTCTGCTATGTCGAATACGAGAATTTGCTGCATTTCTTCTGTTTAATGGGAGTGTAAAATTAATATCTTGAGGTTTTGTTCAGCTGGTTGGACAAAACAACTGAAGAATTCATGATTTGTCATGGAAAAACTGGTGCTATTTTTACAGTTATGCATAGACTAATGGATTAACAGTTGCAGTTAATCATTAGTATAAATGGTTGATCATTTACACTCAAAATACTGTTGAGGTATTAATCATCAAAGTGAAGAATTTCAATTTCCTTAACATTTTTGAAGGAACGTCTTCAGAAATCCTGGATTAAGTCAATGTTGTTCATGTATCCTGTCTCAAATGTCTGTACAATCTGCACAGCCTATGACAATTTCCACTTACAGATCTAATCTTTTTAAGTTAAATTTTGTCTATTCATATAAAATATGTTTCAGAATGGTCACATTTTTCCCATTATTCATGCCTGCCAGTGTTAACCTGTTATTCCCCTCCAGACCAGAGGTCGACCTCATCATCTGCTTGAACACCTGCCCCTCATTTCCACTAATTAGTCACATATTCTCAGCCACTGACATAAAATCAATCTGCACTCATATATTTCACTTTAGCTACAGCATTTTAGTGTATGTTCTGTCTGACTGATAATGAATTCATTTAGATTTTTTCTTATTGGACTTATTTGAGCTCACTGACAGCCTGCTGGTTTCTAAGCTTGTATGTGAATAAATGAAAATAAAAAGTAAATTGTGTTACTGCACCTTGTGCCTCTGTGTCCAGGTTGTGGGTCCTCACAGCAGTTTATGCCAGAACTAACACACTCACACAGTTGTAATTTAAAGTAAATTATTCAGACTTTTAGTGGCCACTAGCAGGTTAAACCAGACATGACCATAACAACAGTACATAGCCTGAATATTTATTGTTTTTGATTATGCTTAGGTTTTTACATGCAATGTAAAACCCACCTAACAGTCCATCAGTTTGGGTAAAATATTCAGTATTTAAAGCTGCTGGTAAAACAAGCTTCAAAGCATAACTTTGTAAAATCTAATTGGTCATATCTGTCCAGTTTGAGTAATGTGCTTTATCTCAGTGTTCAACTGCTTTCCCTCTTCTTTGACAGATGTTCAGTCTACCTATCATAATTGGTCCAATTCTAAGTTTATTATCTCACTTAACAGCGGTTTTATTGCTCGTGATGCTACCTGCTATTACTGCTGCTAATTGTTTTATAGTAGTGCTGCAAATGCATGAAACAAAGAATTTCTGTAGTCACTTAAAGGTTGTTTTTTTGGCTAACCTGATTCCTACTTTGGTACTTTAAAAACAAAAACAAAGCATTTTCACATTTTTTTTTGTAGATTTTGTTTTTATTCATGATTTGTGTCCTACTTAAGTTGCTTATGGTTTGCACTGTTTTCATCATTATGCAACAAAATAAGCAAGTTAATGTATCTAAAATGACAAACAGTTAGTTTTCACTGTTAATAGGTTCTTTGAGCTACAGAAGAAGAGTTTTAACTCAAACAATATGTGATGGAATATCTGCTAGACATCTATTTTTGATGCTTTTAAAAATCAATTGAACTCATCATTTTAGGTCAAAAGACCTCAACTCAGACAGATAATGTTTATGCGTGAAATAAAAACTAGATAGTTTTGATCGCATAACTTGAAATTCAAAAAATAACTTAGTTAAATACTACTCCTACTAATACTACAAATACTCTTAGTTCTATTAACAAACAGCTAAATGAGATTCTAAGCAAGGAAAGAAAGAAAACTTTTCTTTTTTTTTTTGCACAGTGCATTTAGGTTATTACTCAAAGCACATTCCAGTAAAAAAAAAAAAAGATTGTAGTTGGCATTATTCAAATAAGCTAACAAGCAGAAATATTGGGGTTAATTTTATTTATAGTGTGATTTATCAGTATAACTTACAGTAGTAGGAATTAAAATTTAACAAAAGCAATGTAAAATACTGTAACTGACTATAATACACATTAAGGCTGATTATTTATGGAGAATTACCTCACTAATGTAATGATATATACTAGTTTAGACCATTCGGTATTAGAAACAATGAAATTTAACATAATTTATCTAAATATTATGGCTAAAATCCTATAGCAACATTAATTTTCTAAATTAATCTCACTAATTTAGATCTAAAGTTTGAACCAAAATAAATATGCAACAAATCCAATGATACCTTGGATCCCCTGTGCGCAAGCTTGGCTTTAATTTTACATTTTAATTTTTTGTGATATGTTTTCTATTGTTTCACAATCACTAATTCGGTTTAATTAGTGATGGTGTATTTGACAGTGTATTTATAAATTACAATAAAGTTTTGCCATCGTGTGCAGCATCAGTTTACAGAGTAAGAGTGACACCTGCTGGCGGGTTGATGCTACTGACAGGAGAAGCTCCAGTGGACCTCTAAATCCAGTCATTGTAATAAAGATTATTTCACTCTGTTCTCATTAATCTATTTGCGATCTGTGGCTAACTTTAAAAATCATCTGTCCTGCTTTTATATTTGGGAACTTTAAACGTTTACTTTTATTCTCGGTCATTCTGCTTCTCATCTTTTACAACCAAACTGCATAAGCAAACCTCCGCAGATTATACATTTGGACTTTGATGGTCAGAGTTATTGATCAAGCAGCAGTTGATTGGAGTTTGGATCCGTCAGTCATTGGGAAGCAGATCGGATTTGTACACTGCAGAAAATCTGGACTCTCCGCCGTGTTGATAGGCTGCTTTCTGCCTCATATTCTGTCAATCTGCAAGTCAGAGGGGGGAGAGGTCAGCGCAGCTAGCATAGCCAACTGCTCTCCACACACAACCAGGAAGTCAACAAAGTTGTAAATTTATTCCACTTTCGCTTTGTCTTTTCTGCGGTAACCTTGAAAAGGCGGCATGAGTTCTGCTGCCTCTCTGGTAAGCTCCAAACGACCCGCCTGCATTTCACCTGACACCGCACTGAGCATGAGAGATTAGCATTGCTAGCCGCGCTAGCTTTAGCCTTCCTCAGCTAACTGCTAGCCCCCATGCTAACGTTTTTTGTTGACAGGACCTCACTGTAGCAAATAACAACATACTTAGCATTAGCTCCAAGCTAGCTCGGGGGCCGTTGTTAACTTAAAATTCGCCGTGTTCGCTGTGAGTCGGTGCATTTACGATGACAGAAGCTCACTAACTACTGGAAACTTTATGAACTGACGTTAACTTGGTGTTACAGACCAAACTGTAGCCAGCTTTACTGAAGGACAAATACAAGTATCAGTCCTCGCCACAGCACAGATTTTAGTAAAGGTGCATAATATTCATTTGTGTTGAGATTAAAGGCCACAGCTACGTATTCTTATCAATCCTTATTAATAACGTCCTTATTAAGCATTTGGGACACAAACTAACATTTTTATTGCATTTTGCTGACATTTGCTGGGTTTATTTACATTTTCCAAGGACAAACAAAGCAGAATTGATATATAAAAATACAGCGACATTACTAGGAAATTTAGATATGTGTCGTTAGATTAAATTTAAGTGAATAGTTTTTTAAGGGCTGTAACAGAAAAATAGAAAGTCATTGTAATAGAACGTAAAGATGCAACAGGAAAAAAAATTAACTACCAAAGAAATTGAATAGTTTAGACAGATATGTCTTAAAAGCTTAGTATTGTGTGCTGATATGTCAGATACAAATTTAATGCAGTTCAGTGTATTATTCTAGCTACAGTTAACAATGAAGCTACAAGTGGGAAAACATAATTGTCTGTTTAAAGATGAATGAATAAATGAATTAGCTTTTCTTTCATTCTGAAAACACCTCTCAAAATGCTTTACAATTTAGAAGCAAAAACCAAAACATCAAAGATAGACAGAAATCAGCTATATTAGAAATAAACATGACAAGATGCAGTTAATGCTACAACACAGATAGTTGTATTGTAACAGGAAAATTAGAAAAATGAGAGTACCATGGTGTTTATTCTGAATAAATTTGTCTAAGTTTGTCCAGCATTATATTTACATAGCAGTATATTTAATGTTCTACACAGATTTATTTTAAAGTACTTTACAATTAAAAAGCAAATGCAACAACGCCCCCCAAAAAAGAAGAGAGCTGTGAGTCACAGGCTAAAGTGCAAAGACAACAGGGAGCCAGTGTCGGTTACGTGAACCATAAATTACTTTATTCCTCAGTTTACTTTTAATTAAAATGCAGACAGCAGTATTCTGGATAGTTGTAGTCGCTTTTGATATGCCAGTATCTAGAGCGGTGTTGTAGTCAGCACAAGTGAAAATCAAAGCGTGAACAAGGTTTCAGGACGATGCTGGCTCATAGTGAAAGCTAGCGGTTAGTAGTTGACCTTGGTGGTCTTTTGTCACAGGTTTGCAACAGTAAAACTATGGAGAACTTTATCAGTACTGACCACAAAAAGCAAAGATAAGCTGAAAGTAGCTGCTGTTTTTCTTACATTCCATTTTGGTATGTATCTGAAACCCATTTTTTGAGTATTTTCAGGTCACAAGTGGTGAAAAACTTGCATGTGACATAACAAAACAGTAATAAAACTACATTAGAGACCATATTAGGTCATTATAAACAATATCTCTGTTGGTCAGACTGAATGAAAGCCAATCAAGCCCTCTGATCTTCTTTGTTCTTTAACACATGAAGACAAAATGAGACAAACAAGCTGCACCCTTGTAGTCACTGTTTGTGCAGTCAGTGATAAGATTAAAAAAAAACCACAGAAGTAGTTTGATCAGCAGTTTGTTACCGGCCAGCAAACATCGTTTTCCGGAAGGTATTGTTTTGAGCTGCATGGTCTTGCTTGCTTGCTTGCTTGTTTGTCTGTAACAATTTGGTTTCCGCGCGATAACTCCATAAAATATTGATGTAGCCTCACCATATTTGGTACACAGGTGTACCATAATAAGACACAGGTCAAGTTCGCATTTGGTGACCGTGACCTCATTTTCAAGGTCACAGGGGTCATCTTTGTCGCCGGGCGGTCCAAGTTTGGTAGAACTTCTTGTTTACGTGTTTGTTTAATTACAAAGCGTTGTTGATGTTGTTCTGCAGACCATCGGGGAGTTATTCCTCGTCCTCAGTGAGATGGGTTTCACACAGGAGCAGATTGAGGCGGCTGTGCAGGCGGGGCATTTTTCTGTGGCAGAGGCAGCCGAGTGGTAAGTGGTTCCAGCCCCTCTTCTTAAACCTGTGTAATAGCTACAGTTCATTAAGTGCCATATGTAATATCCCTGTAGTGGATGAAAATGACTTCTTTGTCCCTTTCTTGTACCTCGATAGGCTCTTACAGGGTCAGTACCCACGGCACAAGTTGGTCAAGCAGTCGTCACAGCCAGCTGAAACGGCTTTTTCTGCGTTCAACCCTCCCAAAGAGGCAGCAAGCACTTCAGAGTCACATCCATCGCCCGCCGGCAGCAGAGGTAGTACGCCATGTCATATGGACTTGCATCAAAACTGTTTTCGTGTCCTAGAAAGATGACTTTACAATCATCAGTGGAGTGTTTGCGAACAGCCCGAGGGACGGATCGTCTGGGGTGCTGCATAGTTTCATTAGAGTTGTTTCTGTCTTTACCAGCATGCCCTTCATTGGTGCTGAGGCCGTCACAATCATGCGACCTGTCTTCAGATCCACCTCCGGTCGAGTCGCGGATCAAGCAAGACAAGAGTGACTTTGAAGAGAAAGAAAGACAACGTGTTGCTCAGGAAGCCAGAGCAGAGAGAAGACAAAAGAAACAGGTCAGCAGCACCAAAACAGCACTTCTGCTACTGACGAGGAAGAATATGTTTTAGTGCGTCGTGTCTGACTTGTAATCTCAGAGGTGAACATTTGGTTTTAAGTGTTCTTTACTGGCAGGAGCGCGAGTTGGTGTTGAAGCGGATAGCTGAGGATCGGAGGAGCTTACAGGAGAAGAATCAGACCAGTGCTGCTGCTGAGACGTCTCCTCCCAGCGGTGAAGGGCAGAAGCTTGGAGGGAAGGTTCAGACAAATGTGGACAACAACTGCATCCTCATGGTGAGGATATAAAGAAGGTCATTTCTGATTTGCTGTGTGTGACGTCAATACAGTCAGATTACTGGTTTGCACTTGCTTAAACCTTGTGACCTGTTTTAAAGTTTGAAAATGTGGAAAAAATATGTTTTCACAGTGAAACTTCTGATGTCCACATTTTCAATATTTTTGGGAAATGTTTGAACATTTTTTGGTGGAAAAAAAACAAATGTTAAAAATGTTTCTTTAAGAGCATTCACAAAAAAAATCAACCAAAATCCAGCGAAATTCGCTGGATTTTGGTTGATTTTTTTTGTGAATGCTCTTAAAGAAAATATTAGAAGTTTTACTGATATATATGTAATCTCTTTAGATATTTTTATTTTTTTGAAAGATTTTTACAAATTTTTAAAAAATATTTCCAAGAATTTTCTTGGTAAATTTAGGGGATTTTTTTTTTTTTTTTAGAAAATTTTAAAGGGATTATTTGAATTCTCTTCCTGAAGGTTTTGAAAATTTTCAGAAATTTTTTGCTGAATTTTTGGATTTTTTTTTCAGAAAAGGAAACAGTATTTTTTTGGTGCCTGTGAAATGAAGACAACAGGAGGGTTAAACTTTCTATATCTGCTGCAGATTCGGCTTCCGTCCGGTGAGTCCATGCGTGAACGCTTCTCAGCCGACGCCCCTCTACGCAGCGTCGTGGAGCACATCACCGGACGCCACCCCTCCCTGCCCTCCTTTTCGCTCCTTCAGGGTTTCCCACGGAAGCGCTTCGGGGAGGCGGAGCTCGCCTGTTCTCTGCGCTCTCTCGGCCTCACGCCTAACGCTGCACTGTGCATTCAGACCACTCCTCCAGAGACTCCTCAGGATCCACCAAGTCCTGCAGATCCACCGTCAGCGGGCCACAATGAGCCATCTCCATGTGCTGTGCCTCCTCAGCCGCACATCGTAGAACAGGAGGGGGCAGAAGGGCAGGACCCCGTTGTGCCGCCAATGCTACCGAACCAGCTGTGGGAGGAGGCAGTGAATTATGCAGGGATACCAGGGGCTCCTCCTGCACTGTCTGGACCTTCTCACTTTTGGGGTAAGAATTATGTGGAAATGCCACAAGTAAATAAGGGCAGATTTTCCATCGTACGTGTTTTTTTTTTTGGCTTTAAACAATTCCCTCAGTACAGCTAACAAACATGGGAGTCTCCCTGTTGATGTTTCAACCCTATAAGTCTATGTGGGAACCATTAGTTTTATCCCTTTTTTAAATTTATTTTGAGAAATCGTGTTTCTTGGCATGTTGGTTTGGCGGGCAGCTCGAACTACGTCAGTACCCTTTAGCCTGAGCTGCTGTTGCCATGGACAACAAGCCAAGTAGCACGGTAACAGATGATTTTAGTCTTCAAGGAGAGTTTCAGTTTATTTCTACCTGCTCTTTTTATCCTTTTCTGTTAACTTTGCAATTAAGGTTTGGGTTCCATACTAATGTAGATTTCTTAGTTATTTGTTGTGGGACCAGTTGAGGACAAAGCACAGTGATATTGTTGCTGAATTCATCTGAAATTCAACCAGAATCTATAAGTAGACTGATCAGAGGTGTAGATCGTGTGTTCCGCCTTGTCATAAGTGTAATCTCTTGAGTATTTTAAGCTCCATGTGTGGATGTTTTTTGTAGAAATACGCCGTAGGAGTTTCTCACGTTGGCTTTTTAAGTACGCATTTTTGTGTTTTTGCAGTACAGTGAACCCTCGCTATAACGCGGTTCACCTTTCACGGCTTCGCTGTTTCACGGATTTTTTTAGTGCATTTTTTTTATGCTTTTTTTAAACAGTGCATTGTGTTCTGCATCCTGATTGGCTAAGGGACTGACCAACGTGAACAGTCTCTGCGCCTCGTCTCCTCTGCCATACAGGCCAGCGCTGCCTGCTGTGGAGCGCTGGATCATTTCTCTCCTTGGTCTCCATGTAGTGAGACACTGAAAGACGGAGCCGACGGAGCAGCCTTATTCTTTTCCCCCGCCATCAACCGGACAGTGGACGTGGTCCCCAGCCGTCTCTGGCCACCGCAGCCGCGTTCCCCAGGAGAAGAGCGCCGGTGCGAGCCTTCCCCACCCCGACTGCTCCAATTGATTCAGCCGGCCCGCTCTCTGAGGCAAGAGTACCGCTGCGGCGTCCACCTGGCTGCAGCTGCAGCGCTCCCCCAAGTGCAGTATTGTATAATAACTGTAAAAAATAAACCAGACTACTTCACGGTTTTCGCCTATCGCGGGTTCTTTTTGGAACGTAACCCCCGCGATAAACGAGGGTTCACTGTATACCAAACCTCTGGGACTTTTTATTAGGTTTATGAACGAATCAGAATGTTGAATGTTATTTAAGTGGCTGTATTGTAACTGGATAATGTTTCTGGTGTTTGACAGGACGAGGCCAGAGGTTGGTTCCCGGTAATGCTGAGGACCCCGGCCTAGAGGTCGACCAGGATCAAGAAGCAGAAGAAGAACCGCCTCACATGCTAAACGGTACTATTCCCTGTTTCTAGGATTGTTGCAGAAACTTTGTCTGCTGTTTTGACCTACGGCTTGCTTTTTTTTAAAAAACTTTTTTCTCTCCATTGTTCATCCACTGGGAACTTGTATGCATTTATATGAGAAACAGATGGCCCTGGCCTTCGTTCAGCTTCAGACCGTATATTGCAGAAGTTTCCTCATGTGCAGAATATTAGACTTTCTGCCCCAGTAATGTGTGTCACTCAGGATTAGGAAATATGTAGGTGAATGCCCCCTTCTGTCCGATATTCAGTACACAGGGTCAGAACTGCTCAGCTCCACCAGTGAGAACCGAGTTCTCTCAGTGCTTACAGATGGCCGGCCAATCATATGGAGCATTTCAGAGCACGTGGTTGTGATACAGTATTCTGAATGTGTGTCAGGACAGAGAGTGAAACGAGCTCCCTCACAGTTGAAGCTAGTCTGAGAAGAACCAAAGAACCAAAGATGCTCATTAGAGGTGTGTGCTTTCTTTATCCAATGCAAAGTCAGTAAAAATACAGGAGGGATGAATGTTAGCGACGACTTAGGGTTTCTGCTTGTCGGTGTTAGAATCTTCTCATGGATTACAGCTGTCACTTATGTAATTTTCACAGGAATGCCAAGGCTGCCTTTCTTCCCAGAGAACAGGGTTCGAGGAGGATTTGAGCCCCGGCACCACTGGCCAGAGCAAGGCAACCGACTCCGGTGGGTGTCGAGACAGAATGACTCCAATGTAATATAAGAACATGCTAGGTGATACTGTTTTGTATGATTACAGATGCAATTTGGAGTCTCATGCAGCTATATTTATTAAATTAGTTGGAAGGCACTGAGGGCACGCATTTAAATATTATCGCCATAAAAACCAGTAACACTAGTAACCTGCTTTATTTTTTAAATGTATTATGTATTTAACTTTCATTTATAAAGACTAAGTTGCTCAGCTTTTTAGCCAGTTTTATAGCCACACCCTGTTAACCACCAGATGAAGACAGTAAAGGCTCCATATGGTTACATTCCATTTTAGTTGTCTTTTGTGGTTGTTATAAATATGAAGACATTTACTTCTGACATTCCTGAAGCTCCCTCCAACTAGAAAACCTCCCAGCCTTACAAAGCAGTAACGGTTTTACTGAGATGCTTTATACCCGCTGAGGACCAGCCATCTAGCTCAAACTTTGCATAGTCCTGCCCCCTCCCTGCAGACTGCCATTCAGAACAGCTGACTGAGTGGGTCATTGTGTCAGTATTCATATCTGTTTGCTTCTCTCCTGCTCTCTGGGCTCACATATTGTAATACAACAGAATGACACATTTTGGGGACTTGAGACTTTCAGTAATTTGCTGAGAAGAGGCTCCATGTGGTCCTTTAAGTGACAAGACAGTATAAGAGCAGTTGTTTAGAACAGTTGGGCCGTTACAAAACAATAAAGATGCCGTTATGTTTTTAAAGAACTAGCTAAAGGACAGTTGTGTTTGTGTGTCTTAGAGAGGCCCCTGAAGAAGACGCACCAGACCCAGAGGACGCCGGAGGTCCCGTGGCGCCTGTAGCTGCAGGTCTGGCTGCAGTGGAGCGTCTTCAGAGAGCTGCCCAGCAGGAAGACCACCATGCCCCCCAGGGACAACCTTCACCACCTAAAAGACCCTTCAGGACACCAAACGTGCCGTCCCTATGTGCCTTGGCCACCCGCGCAACCGTCCACCTCATGACTGGTAGCAAAGAGGAGAATAATCAGTTGTAAGATTCCCCATTGTTTTGTTTGCACACTGTGGTGATTCTTGGCTCTGTCTTCACTCTCTCAGCTCCCAGCATGCAGTACAGCAGCAGTCTGGCAGGCCTGACCCCGGAGCTAGCAGAGCTTCTGCTCAACCACATGTCCCGCGAGAGGCTGCTGCGTCCACGCACCCTGGAGCTCTTCTTCGGCTGCCCGCTGCAGAAGTTTGTCCTCAATTGCTACCCTTATTCCACCAACGAGCTCCTGCGGCAGCTGCGGGCTTTCATAGCGCTGAAGCATCTGAGTCTAGTCAACTCACCCCTCATCACAGGTAAAACATTTTAGACTAGGGAGTTTCTAGGCTTTTTAAATGTCACGTTTCCATAATATTTGGTGAAAGTCGCTGCTATTTTTGAATCTTCTGATCTTGTTTTGCCCAGACTCCGGCCTGTCCATCCTGTCCAGCCTGGTCAAACTTCAGTACCTCAACCTGGCCTCCTGTAGCAAACTGACCGACTCTTGTCTGCTGCATATCACAGGTTGGGCTTCTTACACTCTCAGACAGTCCTTTGAACAAAGGCTCAGACTGTTATTAGATGGGGATAACGGATTATGTAACACCACTTCACATGTACGTGCAAGAACACCAGGCCTCCAAGTAAGCTGCTTTGTTAAGTAGTTGTATTTAACATATTATTGACATTTTTTCTCTTTCCGTCAACACTTTGAAGGTTTGAAGAGCCTGTGTTTCCTGTCCCTGGACAAGACCAAAGTGACAGATGCTGGGATGGTGCTCTATCTCCAGTCAGCTCCACCCTGCTTCTCTCAGCTCAGCTTGAACCAGACGGCAGTGACTGAAGCCACGCTGGCAGTGCTGCCTACCTGTGTGCCGCAGCTGCGATTTCTCAGCATCAAGCAGACTAAGGTGCTGCAGCTACTAAGTCACTAAATTGATGATTTTCGTCTCAGTATTGCGTTAATTTACTGTTCTTTTGTGTCTTGTTCTACCAGGTAAAGGATGTGACCGCTCTGGCAGGGATGTCCAATCTGCACACCCTCAACCTGGACGGGACAGGAGTGACCGAGGCGTCTCTGGAGCACCTCGCTTCCCACCCCGCCCTGACATCGCTCAGTATAGGAGGGATCCCGGTAATAGATGGCAACCACGCCCTTCAGATCGTCTCAGGTTCGTAAGCAGAAAGGAGCATTAAAAACAGGGTTTCTGCAGGGCATTAAAAAGCATTAATAGTCATTAGGTTGAAAATTAAGGCCTTAAATGGCATTCAAAACCATTACATTTGATTGTTAGTGGCATTAAAAATTCTTTCTGCAGTTTTCAAGAAAATTGTTTGACAATAATAATATATAATTGTAGACTGCGATTCGTCAGATGTGTGCATCTGCGTAAACATGCCGAAGCATTGTGATAATTGTTCCGGCCGTTCGTGTACAATTGCCAAAAACTGCATGTTTGGAAAGTGGCCGGAAGTCTGGACCAGGTGGAGGAGAGCTGGGAAATGGGGAAATGCAAATTCCAGCAAAAATGGCCAGAAAACGTGGAATTCAGAGAATGACTGCAGCCCGTGGTTGGCCAGGGTTGGTTTCTGGATTCAGAAATAGTGAAGTGTAAGGACAGTTTTCATACAAAAATCATCTTTTACAAAAAGCCAAACCTGTGTAATTTGTTGAGTTCATGGCATTAAAATTTTTTACAGTATAGCATTGAAATGGTATTAAAAAGCATTACATTTGACTGGTTGATTTCTTCAGAAAGCCTGAAAAAATAAGCAGACGGAGTGGTCCAAAGTCTGTGTTGAATGTGAGGTTTCTATTTTCCTCTCAGGTCTAAAGCTGACTCACCTCACCCTCCCTGGACGCCACTCTGTGACCGACAGCGGACTTTCATTCCTCTCTAAGCTGTGTCTGCTGTCAGAGCTGGACCTGACTGACTACACACAGGTCACAGACCAGGGAGTCAAGCAGCTCTCCACCATGACCAGGTGACTCCCATGCTTCATGAGCTCTTTTGTTTCCGTATGAATAAAACGGATGCTGACGGGAGTGTCGTGTGCTCTTTGTGCAGCCTGAAGAAGCTGTCACTTAGCAACACTCAGGTGACAAACGCAGGGCTTCCCTCGCTGCAGGGCCTGCAGCAGCTACAGGAGCTGTGTTTGGACCGAACGGCCGTCACCAGCCCCGGAGTGGCCGGACTCATCACCTGTCTGCCCAATCTACAGGTTAGTGGTATTTGTTAATAAGCTTAGTTTCATTCTGCGTGCTACATACGGGTTTCATCTGATGTTATATCATATATTAAAGACTAGTTTTAACCTCAGGCTTAAGAATTTCCCCATTCAAATATCAGGATGTCTCACTGTATATATGATATTGTTTTCAGTACCACATATCAAACCCTGCTACAGTCCAGACCTCATACAGTATATTCATCGTGTGAGATTATAAGTAGCCAGGATTAAATGTTAGGGTCAGAGATGGGCTGCTGGAGCTTGAAAATTCACATGAAGACACAGCTCACTTCTGTCTCCCCTGTGTGGTTTTCAAAATCAAGACTTAGCTTGAACATACACTACTGTTCAAAAGTTTGGGGCCATCCAGACAATTTCATGTTTTCCATGAAAACTCACACTTTTATCTATGTGCTAACATCATTGCATAAGGGTTTTCTAATCATCAGTGAGCCTTTCCACACCATTAGCTAACACAATGTAGCATTAGAACGCAGGAGTGTTGGTTGCTGGAAATGTTCCTCTGTTCCCCTATGGAGATATTCTATTAAAAATCAGCTGTTTCCAGCTAGAATACTCATTTACTACATTCACAATGTCTAGACTGGATTTCTGAATCATTAAATGTTATCTTCATTGAAAAAAAAAAAGGACATTTCTAAGTGACACTAAACTTTGACTGTAGCATATGACTGCTTGATGAACATACAAAAAACAACTCCTCCATCCTGCACACTTCTTACCTTTATAAATAGTATATTATCTTAGTAACCTCTTTGTTTTCTGTTTATCTGTTAGTCCTATCTTTACTGAGTTGTATTTAATCTTGCGCTAGTATCTCAATCCAAATGTTTGTGTTGATGACTTATTTTTCTGCTGTTCTCCAGGTGTTGGGGTTAGCCAGTACTCGGGTGGGAGACACAGTAGTAAGAAGAGGTCTGATCCACTGCAATCAGCTTGTTAAACTTAATCTCAGCCGGACACGGATCACAGACCACGGTAAGGTTAAGCCCTAAACTTTATTAATCCCATTCATTTGACCACAGCAGACTGATTTAAACAACCTCACTGTGTTTTCTACCTTCCCCTCAGGTCTGAAGTTCCTGAAACACATGCATCTTGCTCAGGTGAACCTGGATGGCACAGGTGTGAGTCTGATTGGAATAGCCAGTCTCCTGTCTTCTACCAATATCAGCAGCATTCGGGCCAGTAACACTCGCACCATTCCCATTGATGAGGTCTCCGACGAGGAGTGGGAGGCCCAGTGAGCCTCGATACCTTCGGTCGGTCCACTTATACTCTACCTGAGCACGGCTGTGATTGCTGCTGCCGCCGCCCCCCTTTCAGCCCCTGAATGAAACATGCTGCCACCAGGACCCTCTGGGAAACAGCGTAACCGAAAACACTCCTCGTACTTGCACTGTTTCGACTGCAGCTAGTGCCACTAACCCGTCAATCATGCACGCTACGTTGAAACCTTAAACGGGAGCCTTGTGTATAGATAGAATTACCGGTAATCAATATTTAATTGCACACACTTGCAGCCCTTCGTCTCTGGAAAACTCCACCTGACAAACTTTATAGCTTTAAAGCTTCATGTGCAGCCTTATAGGTCGGAGTGACCTGCGTTTCTCCTGATTGGCCCTTCTGGAGCCGACTGGCAGACTAAATATTGGAAATATATAACACCGCATGTACGTTCAGACTGCAACGACTAACAAACATATCTAGACATTAAATGAAAATTTAAAATTCTCATTTCAACCAGATGCGGTTGTATTGGATGTGAAGACAGATGTCTTCCAGGAATCAATTTGCTACCTACATTGAATCTTGAGCTGTATTCATGTCCTGTTGGATTTACATGAAGAATTATTGCCATCTTTGAGAGTAGCTCTTGTCTCCGTCTCACTGTGGCAGTAAATGTCAAGCAGGGGCCCAACTTATACTTGATTTTTTTAAGCCGATACCTATATTGATATTTAAGAGTTACAAAAATATCAGAAGTATCAGCAGATGTTCATTTGTCAGACTAGGGCAAGTAAAAACATCTAGTTAAACACCATAATACAATCGGTTTTAATGTTAGCTAAAATGATTGATTAGCTGTAGATTAATTAAAAAATTTTGGATTGCTCACATTAACAATTTGACATGAACAAAGCTAGTGAGTAGCTTTAGAATGGTTTATATGGACTCATGCCTGCATGGATTTGAGTTTTCACAAAAAAAAATTTAAAAAACACTGAAAAATTCTAGTTTTCCTTTGGACTGCATCCTGGTGATGCGCCGGCCTCAGTTGATGTTTAAATGGCTGCAATGTTATCCTTTTGTTGAGAATTATGCCAAGAAATGTTTCAGAGCCCGGCTGTTTCCGCTACAAAAGCGAGCAGTGCACACCCACAGCGTAGTGTAGAGGCTGTAGTGCAATGTAGGATCTATGCAGCCATCAGGGCTCACCACACACAACCCAAAGCAACTTCTTTAATCACTTTGAAGTTTTTCCTTCTTGTTTACAGAGATGTAAGAGTTTATTTTCCCTAAAGGCTTTTGATTTTTGGATACAAGCACTGTATTCAGTACAATTAACAATAAAGTCTTCTCAAGCTAAATGTGCTGTTTTCATGTTCTGTTTATTCAGACAAACCTTTTTATTGCATTACATTGTTAAATAAGGCAGAACTGCTCTTTTACACGGAGAAAAAAAAAAAGAAAGTCAACTTTTAAATTTCATAAAATATGACCTAAAAGCTGCTGCATACATGATGGGATAAAACAGAACATTCGGAAAAATAAAACTTTTCTATGAAGACAGCACAATGGAATGCATTCCAAAATGCACTGAGATGCTTCAGGTGAATCAGCCAATCAGAGTGCAGCCTGAGGTGAAGGGAGACGAGGGATTGCGTCAGGTTCAGCGCTGTGCAGAACTGTCAAACCGAGATGGATACAGTACGACATGTACAAGAGACGTGTCCAATAAGATGCATAATAGATTGGTTCTGGTCGGGTCACTTCCTGCTTCTCCCCCTCTGGAGGCTGCAGGTAAATCCATGATGCAAGATAAAGGAGCGGCTCAGTGGGATGTGGCTTTAGATGTCATGCGCTTGCTGCTTTTCAATCTTTGATTTCAAGTGCTCCTTGTACGCCAGGATGTCCCCGTTCCACTTTGTGATGGTTTGATTCTCGCACACCCAGATCTCCTGCGCCACCTGGAGGAAAGACAGTTATTACAATGATGCTAGCAGCAGCTTAAATCAACTTCAGTTCTTAAATTAATCCATCAAATGACACAAACATACCTGTTGAATTAGCCTGAAGTCGTGGCTAACCAGCATCATGCCGCCCTCAAACTCGTTAACTGCTTCCGCGAGCGCATCGATCGTCTCGATGTCCAAGTGATTGGTGGGCTCATCAAGGAACAGCATGTGAGGGTTCTGCCAGGCCAGCCAAGCAAAACACACCCGGCACTTCTGACCATCTGACAAGTTCCTGATCGGACTGACCTAGAGGGAGTTTCAGATGTCGATTTAGAGACGCAAGCCAGTTTTTAGCAAATTTGAACAGGTGACAAAAATGAAATTGTGAAATAGGCTTGCTTCCTGCTCTGGAATGAGTCAGTCAGGCTGTATGATGTTACCAGAAAGAAGTGTAAGAGTCCACAATGCCAAAAAGACAAAACTAGTTTGCAAACCACCAAAGAAACAAAACTGCTCATCTATGAGAGACAAGGAATAAAGTCTTCAGGATTTGTTTTAATTGAGCAGTTATTTGTTCATTTCAGTGGGGATTGGATGCATTTCATGTTGTCTGGAGGCAAAGACAATAAAATAAGCGGAAACTCTGAGATTGCCGTGTCAGAACTTATTAGAAAATGAAACACGCAAACAATCTCGAGTGTGTAAACCTTTGCCGAAACGGGTAGCTTTTCAAATTGTACCATTTCCATTAAACCTTCATGCCATAATTCAAAATGCGCATAAAAATGTGTTATGGAAACATGTAATGAATGGCTTTAGGCAGAGAAAAAATAAATAAATTCAAATGAGAGTTTATGGAAAGCATTCCCTTCCTACCTGCTGTTTTCCTGTCAGCCCATAGCGACCGATGATCTTCCTCATCTCCTCCTTTTCTTTGATCTCAGGGAAACACTTCATCATGTACTCCAAGGGAGACAAGTCGAGTTCCAGCTGCTCTGTCAGATGCTGGAACATAAACAGGTATATAGGAGGTGCTTAATTTCAGTCGTCCTGTCAAAATCCTCAGGAAACATTCATCACAACAGCAGGCTGAGTCTTACCTGGTGATATCTGCCTATCTTGACGTGAGAATGTTTGCGGATCATGCCATCGCTGGGTAGAAGCTACAAACAGAAAAGAGGAATAAACCCAAATACTCTGAAGACAACTGCAAATTGCTGTTGGTAGTAGGTAAATAAACCCACCTCTCCCATGAGCAGCTTCAGCAGTGTGGACTTCCCAGCTCCATTGGGCCCCACCAGAGCCACTCGTGTGTCCAAGTCAATACCAAACTCCAGGTTTTTATATATGTGTGGCTACAGGAAACAAACGGATGAGTCACACTGAGAAACAGATCTACATTTCACTGGAAAAAGATGCTGTAACCTTCAGGATACTCACTGTGCTGTCACTGTACTTGAAGCTCACATTCTGAACCATGATAACAGGAGGAGGAATCTTCCCACAGGGAGGAAAATAAAATGACAGAGTCTGTGGGAAACAGGAAGGTATTAGTGCCCTGACAACGCATTCACCACAGACCACAACAACATGTGCATCACTGGGTCTGAAGTCTGAAAACAACCGCCTGGCTGTAAAGCTGTCAGTGGCTTCCGGGCCTCAATTTCAAGCTTATCAGTGAAGTTACATTACCTTGTCATTTACAACTCTTTCAGTCAAGCCTGACGCCACCATCTTCTGCAGTGTCTTCTCTTTGCTCTGTGCCTGTCGTGCCAGCTTAGCAGAGCCATGACCAAACCTGGCTATGTAATTCTGGAGGAGAGGAAAGTACAAAAGCACAATGAGTCCAAGTGTTGTTTTATAGAAACTCCTCATTCACTCTAAAGCATAGAAGAAAAACAGATACACTCAAAAGCCCTGAAGAAACTGTTTAGCCGAGGTTGTAAGCCGCCCACATCCTGACATTTGATTAATTTAGTTGACTTTTTCTGTGTGAAATGGTACTTCTGCCTTCTCCCCTGAAGATTAATGTTGCATTTCATTAAAATTTAATAAACTGCCTGTTTGAGCCCACTATATACCACAAATTTTACAATATTTCCTTCCTTTTCAACAACTCTATACCAGAGAATGAATTTTGTCACTTTCCACCTTTGCTGTTTTATATGATATGAGACATTATAAAGAAAGGGCTCAATTCATCTTGTCTTAAGCAAAGTGATTAGTTTCCTTAGAAAACTGTTGACATGAGCTCATTTGAAGTCTCCTACCCATGTAGTAAAAACACTCCACCACATGGTGTCCCTCATTCACCTTCATGTGTGCTATCTGGTCCTGTTCCCAGTTGAAGCGCTTCATTTGGTTCTCCTCCAGCTCCTCCCTGGTCTTCACATACTGGTCATAGTTACCCTTAAAACAAAAATAGATTTGCACGGTCATCCAACAGGATAACACAGAGACATAATTAGTAACAGCTCACCCTGAGTTTCCTCATCTAGAACTGTGAGATCACATATGGCAGTTCATTCAAGATACTTCAAGACCTTCAAACTATTCTGACGGTGGCTTCTTAATTTTCCATTAATGCACAAGCAGTGGTTTCAGCTGTGTGTTCTTACCGTGTAGTATTTCAGTTTTCGCTGATGCAGGTGGATGATGTTGGTACACACACCATTCAGGAAGTCCTGAGAGTGTGAGATGAGCACAAGAATTCGCTTGAACCTGAAAAGAACCGTCAGGTTGATTAAAATGCAATTCCATGCAATGCAAACTGGATGAGTCAAGAATTGAAGTGGGAGACAAACTTACGACTTGAGCTCCTCCTCCAACCACACACAAGCATCCAGGTCCAAGTGATTAGTCGGCTCATCCAGCAACAGCATGAAGGGCTTGATGAACAGGGCTCTACAGAGACCATGAACAGTTAGCAAAAGCAAAACTATTCAAACCTACGCTGGGTCAAAGATGGATGCATGTCACTAAGAAGTATACTAAGCTCCAAGTCATCACCTGGCCAGAGCTACACGCATCCTCCATCCTCCACTGAAGTCCTTCAGCTTCTTCTGCTGCATAGCAGTGCTGAAACCCAAGCCGTGGAGGATCCGGGAGGCTCGCATCTCTGCTTTGTCTGCATCCAGCTCCTCCAGACGCTCATACAGCTCCATCAGCTTCTCACATTCAGCTACGCAGAGGAACATAAAGGCAATTAGTACTGGTTTCAATCGAAACCATTACAGCACAGTTATGCGAAACATCAAGACAGATTTAATGTTCAGTGTTACATTTTTGTCACATCTGTTGCTGCTGATAAAACTGAACTTCACCCTGCATGGTTTTGCACTGCATGATGTATCACATGTAACTCACAGTCTTCATGGGCAAGTCTCTCCGCCTCCTTCTCCAGCATAATCCTGGCTTCATCCACTTCCATGACACACTGCAGAGCCGTCTTGTCGCTGGGGGCCATCTCCCGGGTCAAGTGGTAAATATCTATGTGCTCCGGAATGGGGATCTCACGATGCCCAATGGCTGACAACAGCATGGATTTACCTGGCAGATAAAAGTACAGAAAAAAAACCTCAACATTACTTGTGACATCAAAAAAGCTCACCTAAAACTTTCGGGAAGTGTTTAAATTGAGCAGTTGGAAGACCAGTGTAGATAGGTGATTATTTTTGTGTTTATAAAGATGTAAAGATGCTAGCAGGTTGTAACTGGAGATAGGAATTACCTGTGCCGTTAAGGCCGATAAGGCCATATCGTCTGCCTGAGTTGAGCTCTAAGCTGGTGTCTGCTAGCAGCTCCTGACCGTGGAAGGTCAGCGACAGGCTGCTTATGTGGACATCAGTGCTGTTAGGGTGAGAGGCCAGTACGCCTGTCACTGCTCGTGCCTCTGTCTTCCTCAGCTCAAACTCATCCAGCTCCTTCGTTAAGCTAGCAATGCCTGTAAGAAAGAAATGAAATGGAGAAAATCCTGTTGAAAATTTTTGCTCACGCTAGTTACGAGCCTATAGACAGATATAAACGTGTGGTATACTATCCAGTTTCAACACATAAGAATATGACTGTAGCTCAAGAATGATTGTGAGAGATTAATCGTCCTCGCACCATTGCTCTCTGCGCCGTTACTCTGAGGTTCTGGTTGTTCACCCTCCTCATTTACTTCATCTGGCTTCTTGGTGCGCTGGCGAGCTTTGGCAGCCTCCTTCTTCTTTGCTGCCTTCTTCTTAGCCAAATCAGATGGCATGGTTGTGCAAGCCTATTCAACAGCAGAAAGCAAAAGGAAATACAGAGATGAACAACCTCACCCTCTACTAATACCACATTATGTCAGGAAAAGCATTAGATTGTACACAGAATCTCTGTTGTGTCAGGATTTCAAAATGCTGGGATCACCTTTCTGTACACCAGTCAAACATCATCACAGTATGAATCAGGGTAAAAATGAGTAATCGCTTACATAAAGTGGCATTAGGAGTACACAGTTGCCAGTGTTGTGCCATAAACCAATCGCCTGCCAGAAACAGATTGTTGCAGGCGAGATTGCATCCTCCTCATTAAAATTGTAAGTTTATATATTCATAACAAACAAATACACAGAACTTTGTGTCTCTAGAGACAATAAAAAGTGAGTCTCTATGACACTATGTTTGTGGTAACTGAATCATTGTGAACAAATATTGTTTGCAGTTTATTGTGCAATCTATGGTGTCATTTAGAATGATTGTAGGCATCTTTTTCCATCGTTTAAGCTGTGTGTATCTAGTATGCTTAATATCCTTGTTTCAACTAATCAATGTTATTTATGAATGGTTTTAATCAGAAAACAAAGGACTTATCTGTTTCGCAATTATCCTATACCTTATACAATTCACATGAATATAATCAGTCATTTTGATGCATTAAAAACATTTCAGTCACAATACAGTGACTACAATCACTTTTTAGGGAGGAGAACTGCATTATGAGTTTAATTGGGCCTTTAAAGCTATTTCAACCAAATGGGTTGGTTATATCTGAGGTACAATAAGACAGAGATGCGAGGCCAATTTCTCCCGCGGACTGAAACTACCGGCGTGCCACTGTCAAAAAAATGTGCCGGTAGCTGAACTCATGGTGTAACTACAGCTTACAGCCGACTGTAACGATGGATCTACAGTGAAGGCCTAAAATGGTCATCGATACAGCGCTTCAACCCCAGTGATAATAGTGGTAACGCTAACCAGAACCGCATTTTGGTTCCTTCCAGTCCCACCTGCCCGCACGTTGGGCTCCTCTCGGTATAATGCCTGATAGCTCAGCTGTTAGCCGCTAACGGGGATGCCGCTAACGTTAACAGGCGGCCTTGTCACTTCACAGCAAACTAGCCCATGGCAACACCTAAACAGATGTGTCATTTGATAAACCCAGAATGTTAAAAATAAAAAGCGAATAACAACAAATTTGATAAACTAGACGTTCGGCGCGGTAACCTCCTAGCTAACGGGCCTGAGCGGCTAACGCTAACTTGACGCAAGGCCCAACTAGCTAGGACAAAGTATAAAGACGGCTAACAAGTGTTTTACGAGCCGGAGTTTGTTTTAACGGAAGCCGGTGTACGTTATTCATTTAAGTCGCGGTTGTCAAACGCCGGTAAAGCGGCCCTTACCTAAATAATGAAGCGCTGGTCTCCGGAGCACACCGACGTCTCGTGTCCACTTTTCGCCGGGTGGATGTAGCCGCTCGCCAAACCGCCAGACGGACCATATATGGTCATAGAGGGCGGTGAGGAAGAAGGTCCCTCCTCTTCTCTCGGGACTGCAGTAAAATGTCCCTTTACGCCTAAACTGGAAGCTAATTTAAATCAGCTAAATTATATAATTATCAGCTTGGACCAAACAGGCAGGTGCCGAGTAAAAAACAAACAAACAAACAAACAAGCTGATTTAAAAAAAAAACAGCGATGAGATGGATCGATCTTACTGAAGACACTGATAAGGTTTCTAAATGCATAATTTCACATCGCATTAAAGATCCATGCGTCGATAAATGTGTGCGATAATCACGCGTTAATTTTAAACGTGACATTTTCTCATTGTGCTCGAGTGAATTCAGTTTATAAATCTTATCGCTGAGCTCAGGTCTGTAGATCAGCGATCAGTCAGAGGTGATGCTGCAGCCGCAGACAGTCAGTGATGATGAGGCTGAAAACGATGTGAGAGGGAGGCTGTTCCTACACTGTACGCGTGTGTGTGTGTGGCACTCATATTACGAGGAAGTCAAGAAACTGACGAAAATGGACGACATATGCATGGCTGTGCTCGGCGGCTTTTAACCCGTTTGAAACGACGAAAATGGGATCTATGCCCTCATGTCAGCGTTCGTGGAGATGGATCGTCGTATCTGCACTAAAACAACAACGGACGCGATGCTAGCTTGCTAGCTGCTCTTTGATGTTTGCTCCTCCGGCAGATAGCCGTACTAATTTCCGATTCAAAACTTTTGAGTCGTCTCGCTTCGATTTGTTCCCATCACTCGATAAGCAGATTAACTCAAACCGTCAACTTTACCAGGTGACGTTTAGCGTGTAGCTACGTTAGTTAGTCGACTTTGGAAGTAGCTGTTAGCTAGCCGAAATTAGTAAAGCTAATTAACATAACGTTAGCACTAAAAACAGGGTACGTGACAATACAGCCAGCTGGGGTAGGTGGACAGCGGTTAAGTCGCTGTAATAATTTAAGCTGTTGGTATTTATTAGTTCTTTCAGAGGCACGAAGTAGTTTTAACCGGTAGCTTTGCAATTTAAGCATCTCCAGTAATGACATTACAAATAAAACTGTACAGAAAGTGCTGTAATAGGTAAATTTCGCATCTAATCTTCGCTTCATGTGCAGATAATCAACTTTACTACCTCACTAGATGATGCTGAGGAAAGCTCTTGATATCTAAGGAGGTTTTCAGTCAGTTTTTTTTTTTTTTTTTTTTTTACCAAATCCATTAACACTGGTTCATTTGTGGTGACCGTATGTTAAACTAGGGCAGCAGTGTTGGCTGTAAAAGCTCTGTAGGTAGTCATTTTTTTCCGCGACATCCTCATCAAGTGAAGCTCACAACTGCCAGATATGCGTCTGTCCTCGTTTTTGGCCCTGTTCAGGCCTGCTTTGCCCCTGATCCTGGGGCTGTCTCTGGGCTGCAGTCTCAGCCTCCTCATGGTGTCCTGGACTCAGGGGGACACAGATGACTCCTGTGGGGATGAACTGGGCAATGGCAGGCTGTTCATGGGCAAAGGGGAGGCCCAGAGAGACTCAAGAGACGGAGCTGGAGACGAAGACTTCCAGCCACGGATTGTACCCTATCACAAGGACCCCAACAAGCCACACAAGAAAGTCCTGAGGTGAGAAGTGTTTGCTGGTGTTTACATTATACTAAAACCCATAGACATGCTCTCCAAATCCTCATGGGCGTGGAAGCTGCAAAATGATCGATTATGCACTCAGTTGTCAACTATTAAAACAAATCACCACCTATTTGGATGATCGATTCATCATTTAGAGTCACTTTACAAGAGAAGAGTGCAATTTTCAGGTTCTAGCTTCTTAAATTTTTGCTTTCTTTCCTCCTCTATGACAGTAAACGAAATGTTTTTGGGTTGCAGGCAAAGCTAGACATCTGAGGACATCATTTGATCGACATCTTTCACCATTCTGACATTTTATAGACTGAGCAACTAATAGATGAATCAATAAAATGAGCGACAATGGATGTAATTGCTATAAACACATGCAGCCACTGACTATTTTTTTCTCTCAGTTGAATGACATTTGTTAAAGACACACCTCATGTTACTTGATATCTAATCAGATTTGTCTTAAGACACTGGAGACACTTTGAATCCAGGGTATTTACGTTTCTTAATTCTCTCTTTAATAGGCTTATTCCTCCTCTGCAATAATCTAAACGCACTGAGTAGGATGTGCAGTATAGGTGGCCTATAGAGGAGAGATTATATCTGGCAAATCCCTTCAAGAGCTCAGATGTGAAGACCAGACCTGCTGATGTATAAGATTTCATCCTCTTTCATGTCTGATTGTGTGAATCTTCTTACAGTCAAAAATGAGCAGTGTGCTTTATTTTTTTGTTGAGTTAGTGTCTGTTGTGGTATATATTACTGTAATGGCAACAAGCTCACTCTTTTGAGTCTTCTTTGACGTTCTCATTGTGATTTCTCCTTTATCCCCCCCCCCCCTCCAGAACTCGATACATTCACACTGAACTGGGCATCCGTGAGCGACTCCTGGTGGGCGTCCTGACCTCTCGGGCCACCCTCAACACGCTGGCCGTGGCGGTGAACCGCACCGTCGCCCACCACTTCCACCGCACCTTCTTCTTCACGGGCCTGCGCAGCCCCAAGGTCCCTCACGGCATGACCGTGGTCGCCCACGGTGACGACCGGCCGGTGTGGCTCATGTACGAAACGGTGCGGCACCTCCATCAGCACTACGGCTCAGACTACGACTGGTTCCTCTTGGCCCAGGACGACACTTACCTGCAGGCGGATCGTCTGTCGGAGCTGGTGGGCCACCTCAGCGCGGGTCAGGACCTGTACATGGGCCGGGCGGAGGAGTTTATCGGCGGGGAGGAGAAAGCACGCTACTGCCACGGGGGTTACGGCTATTTGCTGTCTCGCAGTCTGCTGGGCCGCCTCCAGCCTCACCTGGACACCTGCAGAAACGACATCCTCAGTGTGAGACCCGATGAGTGGCTGGGCCGCTGCATTATTGACTACCTGGGTCTCAGTTGTGTAGAGGTGCATCAGGTAAAAGTAGTCGTTTTAGCAGTTTATCCCTCATGTTGTCCGAGTTTTAAAGTTTGAAAATGTGGGGAAAAAATAATTTCACAGTGAAACTTCTGATGTCCACATTTTCAACATTTTTGGGAAATTTTTGAACATTTTTTGGTGGAAAAAAAGAAATGCTAAAAATGTTTTCTTTAGGAACATTTGCAAAAAAATCAACCAAAATCCAGCGAAATTTGATGGATTTTGGTTGATTTTTTTTTTGTTGTGAATGTTCTTAAAGAAAATATTAGAAGTTTTATTGATATATCTATAATAACTTAAGATATTTTTAGGATTTTTTTTGGAAGATTTTTACTCATTTTTTTGAAAATATTTACAAGAATTTTCTTGACAAATTTGGAGGATTTTTTTTAAAAGTAAAACTTTTAAGGGAAACTTAATTTTCTTCCTGAAGGTTTTTCAAATTTTCAGAAATTTGGGGATTTTTTTTCAGAATTTTTGGATTTTTCAGACAAAGAAACAATATTTTTGGTGCCTGTAAATGAGGACAACAGGAGGGTTAATGCACTTTTTCTGCAGTTTATTCAGGAGTGTCTGTTATGCTAACATGTCTTTTGTTTGTTGATGTTTGTGTGACTCACAGGAGATGACCTACCGATACTTTGAGCTCGGTAAAAACGCAGATCCAGAGCGTGAAGACAGCACGCAGTTTAAAAATGCCTTCACAGTTCATCCTGTTTCTGAACCGAACCTCATGTACCGCCTACACAAACGCTTCAGCCAGATAGAACTGGAGTGGACTTACCTGCAGATCCAGCAGCTGCAGGTTAGTGAGACCTGTTTTTTTTCACACCTATAAACAAGTAAAAGTTTTCCTGTGTGAGTCACATGTGATGTGATAAGTTTTATGTGAAAGTGTGTAGTTTCTCCACCACACCTACCCTCTAGGTAAAGGAGAAACTCCTGTTTGATACATTATTTATGTGAGTCAGGAAGCCAGGGGAGGAGTGTTTTGCTCAGACATGAAGTGTTACATTCCAGTGTCATCTAATGCTGAATATGATCTGCTTAAGAAGCCTCATTATGTAGTTAGAGAACCTGCTAATGATAGTGGATTACAGCTGTTCTGACTCAAATGTAAATATCATTTTTTGCCACAGAGACGCGTCTTTACAGAGTTTAAATGTAGTTCCTGTTAGGCTTTGGTTTTACACCTGACAAATTACCTGTGTGTTCTCCTCAGACGCAGATCAACAACCTGAGCGACCTCACACCAGAGGGTAAAGCCGGGGTCACGTGGCCGATAGGAATCAACCCTCCCTTCAAGCCCCGGACCCGCTTTGAGGTCATAAACTGGGAGTACTTCACAGAGGAGCATATCTACTCCTGCGTCGACAGCTCTCCAAAGTGTGAGATGAGAGGGGCCGATCGTGCCGACGTCAACGCGATTCTGGAGATCGCGGTCGAGCGTCTCAACGAGCGCTACCAGCCACAGCTGCGCTTCCGCAAGCGGCGTCTGCTTAACGGGTACCGCCGCTTCGACCCCACGCGGGGAATGGAGTACATGCTGGACCTGGCACTGGAGGCCTACACCCAGAAAGGCCACAGCCAAGTCATCGCCAAACGGGTGAACCTGCTCCGACCTCTGAGTGCCGTTGAGATCATCCCCATGCCTTACGTGACAGAGGCGACACGGGTGCAGGTCATCCTTCCCGTCACGGCCCAGGATCAGGACTACGTTAGCAACTTCCTCGACATGTACGTGATGAACACTCTGGACACCCATGACAATGTTCTGCTGACCTTCTTGTTCATATACGACCCGTTTGATGCTCAGCGCGTCAGCCAGACTGATGTGTTCGCTGGCATCAAGGCTATGATCGGGGAAGTGGAGAAGCGCTATGGAGACGTGAAGATCCCCTGGATTAGTGTGAAGACTGAGGTTCCCTCACAGGTCAAGCTGATGGACATCATCTCTAAGAAGCACCCGGTGGACACGCTGTTTTTCCTGGCCAGCGTTTGGACAGAGGTCAACGCCGACTTCCTGAACCGCTGCAGAATGAACGCCATCAGCAACTGGCAGGTCTTCTTCCCTATCCACTTCCAGGAGTACAGCCCTGCTGTGGTGTACCGCGACCAGCAGCCCTCCGCCGCCTCCTCCTCTTTTGCTTCCGAGTCGCTGCGAGACGGCCACTTCGACCGACAAGTCTTTGACGAGGCTTGCTTTTACAACGCGGACTACATGACGGCACGGACCAAGATGGCCGCTGACATCCTGGACAACGAGGAGCTGCTGGAGAGCATGGACGTGTACGACATATTCGTCCGGTACTCAGGCCTGCACGTGTTCAGAGCGGTAGAGCCGGCTCTAATCCAGAAATATGTGCGGCGAACATGCAACCCACGCTTCAGCGAGGACATCTACCACCGCTGTGTCCTCAGCAACCTGGAGGGTCTGGGGTCACGGTCGCATCTAGCAATGGCTCTGTTTGAGCAGGAACAGGCCAACAGCACATAGAACCGAACCTGGAGAACGCTGAGACCTCACACATCCTGCCTGGACTGAAGGATGCCGAAGCAGGAAAAGGTGAATTTTCAGTTTTTCATCAATGTACTGAAGTGCTCATCCCTTTTTTTTTTACGGTGCAAAGAGGTCAGGATCAGCTAAAAAAGCAGCACCATTTTTGCTCAAGGACTCTTCAGCAGAGCAGATGAGTGCTGATACCTCATCTTAAAGTTGTATCCTGCTGCTGGAAACCTCTCTGCCTGCTACCTGGCAGCAGAACTCCTGACTTACGAGTCTACAACTTTAAATCCGTCTAGACGGTGATGAATTATGAGTCATGGAGGTGTCACTTTGCACAGCTCCCTGAGCGGACATACTGAGGAGCTCTTACTTGTATTCCTGCCGCGTTCTCACAGGAAGCGAGCGACAATATTTATACTTAAAGAAATATAGGAGGTTGTGTGTTTAAGTAATAAATGAACAAAGGCCTTCATTGTTAATAATTACCTGAGAAAATAAGTTGAGCCATAAGTCTTCCTGTGAGGAGATGTTTAAAATAATACTGGAGACAAGCTGAAGCCATTGGCTGCCTTTTCTTTAAGATATGTTCTTTTTAAGAGGTATTAAAGAGAGATATTTCTGCTCAGACTCGCCTGTTCATTCATACTGCTGAGAGTGTGTAAAAGTGCTTGCTTCAGTCTAATTAGACAAAAGGCAACTGTTTACAGGATCTGCAGCATGCTGGGGCAGTTATTCCTGGAGGTATCTGTTATCTGCTTGGCAGAGCTGAAGAAAAGGCAATATGGCAGAAACATTTTGTGGCCAGTAATGACAGCGTGCTCATATTCACAGTCGTACATCTTGCAGTCTTCTCAGTTTGCCTAAAAGCTTCTCTGCAGCGCCTGGAGGCAGTGAACAGTTTGTTCCGAAGCAGCCCGCCCCGCCTCGTCTCCTCGCATTAAGTCAGTAAATCTCCACCCCTGCCCGGGCCTCCCTCACTTTTTCTGCACACATGTGTCTTTGGGGGGAGAAGTGAAGCCGGTGCCAGGAGGGGAGGCTCCTTTCTACCTGGGCGAGGCAGCCGTGGTATGGCTGGTTTACCTTCATCAGGCTGATTGGCTTACTTCACACTGCCTCCTCCTCCTCCTCCTCCTCCTCCTCCTCGCTGACTGCATCCCCTCGTCCTCCCTCACCCAGCAGACGTCTCCATGTGAGGGTGGTCGGCTCGGGAGAATAGCAGCAGCAGCAGCAGAGTGAAAGAGGCTCTTTCTGAGGCCTCCACCTGCTTCCTCCTGGTGAGGTCAGCCAACAATAAAAAGCCTATGCGCGGTTCTGAAGAACATCTCGCTCGTTCCTGCATAGCAGAGGGTGATTTTCATGACTCGGCAGCTAAAACCAGCAATCTGAAAAGCATTTGTGATATCTTAAAAGCATGCTGAAAAGTAGGAGAGTGAGCATCTGATGATGGCCATAATTATGGAGGTCATGTAGACCGGGCGCCCTGTGACCACATGGCAGGAATATGCTGTTTTGATTGCAGGGGTGAAAAGAAACGCCTTTCCCACTGCCTCTTTATGTCAAATCAGCTCATTCACTAACGAATTAGCCTGCCATGTTACAGAGAAAGTCTCCAGTAATATGTATCGCTACATTAAGGCCAGATTTGAACCTTTTTTTGGACTATTATTAAGCAGTGTAGAGATTAAATTGGCTTTTTGAACCAGAATAATGCTTAATTTAACTCAATTTTGCAGATATTTCACAGCAGGAATTCTAAAACCCAATTGAAAGTAAGAAAAATCCAGAAAACATGGTAACTAAGACATCAGAATTTCACAACATGCAGGGTCTACAAACCAATTAGTGACATTTAAGGTGCTCCGTCCTTGTTTTTTATACAGTCTGAGCCTTATGTGAGCACATGGATAAAAGTGTGAGTTTTCACGGAAAACATGAAATTGTCTGGGTGACCCCAAACTTAGTATTCTAGTAGATCCCAGAAAACATTTTGAACCTGTAAATGTGCATATTATGACATCTTTAATCCCTGTGTCTGCATATCCTGTTTATCACTGATTCCTAGTTAATACTCCATTATTACAAAGTGAAAATTCCAGTCGCTGCTGCTCTAGCTTCAGAAAAGACGATTAAATTCAGTGTATTTCAAAAAGGCGTACCGACAACATTTTTAAAACACTTCTGTGTGAAGCTTTTCAAAGTTGTGTAGCTTTAGGAGGCTCAGTTTAACACATCAATATGTAAATTCTTGCAGCAAAGCACAAAACACTCCACATCACATCAAGCTCCTATAGAAGGAACTGGCCACACGAACATGGTGTCGTGAAGGTGGGAATAAAAAAAGACACTTTAGATGTCGTGGCATTTACAAACTTTGGCAAGCGCTTCTTTATTTACATCCAGGCTGTCTCGCAGTGTCACAGCTGTTTTCCCTTTTTCTGTAGAATCACCCAACAAGTTTTGCTCTTTACAGACACACAGTATTATGCATGCTGTAATCTTCCTGTCGGTGACCCTCTGACAACAGTGTAAACAGAGAGAAAGAGCAGCTCCCACTCTTCAGAAACACATGCAGGGTTCGGGACAAACATGTCAACAGTACGCCAGGGTTTAGTAACAGAAGACAGTAGTTTGTTAACACTTTGTCAGGTTGTTCTGATGTCGTGCAGCTCAAAGCCGACGAGCTGCAGCTTCTAGTTTCCTCCACAAGAGGGTGCTAGTGAATCGGTGACGACAATCTGAATGCCCTGGCCATACAAAGAAAAACCACTCCGAGGTCAGACACAGGACCGAGATACTACCTATGACTACTGTTTCTCCTCTACAGAGTGCAGTTAATATAACTTCGTCCTAGTAACAAAACAACGGTTCAGAAAAATCACACCTACAGTTAGTTGCTGGTAGGGCATGTCATTTTTGGCAAAAAAGTTTCCAGAAGGCATTTCGACAAGTGCAACGAGTCCCGCCACACAGACTGCTATGCCAGCATTGTATATTTACACAGACTGTCCCATCGGATGTGTTGATTAATGTCCATTGAGCATGCATAGGTCATCGTGAAAACGTCCAATCACTTTTCGTGTATGCTGGAATAATAAAGAGGGTCTCACCCGCGACAAAGAGAGTCCCGACAAATGAGTTACAGCACAGTGCAAAGAAACCCCCGAGAAGGTTCCATCTAGAAACTGCAGAGAATAAAGTCCTCCATCTGACATAACAACATATACATACAAGTCAAGTGTCATTTAAAAAAAAGGTGTAAAATGAGACTGGTGCAGATTATATCATGTGTTACAGCTACTGAGACTGAAAGGGAGGGAGGTCTCTCTTTGTTGCAGCTTCCAGCTCCCACGATGGACATGGGATGGACCTAAAATAAACCACCCCAACCCAAGATAGTACACAGAGGAACACTAGCATTCCTGCCCTACTAATTCAAAACTCATGGAGCTCCCATACTGCACTCCCTCCCCGAATCCCCCCAAAACAAACACACACAGATAGTCTGTCGTATACTGTACAGTTGGCCCTCATAAGGGGAAAAAAACACATATTTACATTCACATCTCTAGAAAAAGAAAAAAAACTTCATTTTTCTTTTTTGTGTAACATAAAAAAACGCAGAAATGGACAAAAACCCCGCAGACTTGGGCTTAATCCTTCATTAGAATAACTGAGGGGTTAAGAAAAGCATCTCAAAAGGGCATTTTTGCAATTTCAACCCAGGTCTGGATTTTCACCCACTTCTGCTTCAGTGATCATGTTCTCTTCTTCTTTGTTGCAACCTTTGGTAACACCTTCAGGACATAAAACTGGCAAAAAGACGACACGAGAAAGAGGCAGTGAGTGACTCTGACAGAAGAAAATCAGTGGGCAAGGCCCGACACGGTTGTTTTGCGACGATTAATGAAAGAAAAGCTGTTTTTGTGATGATCGATACTTGTTTTCTCCTTCATTAAAACACTATGAACAGACACCGAGCTGATAATACTTCAAGTCCCGGTAACTAATACTGTTATTTTTTTTCTTCTGGTGAATGAAACACACCGGAGGTTGAATGGAGTCCACAGACATCCTCCCAATGTGTCGCAGTGTAATCTCGACGTTGCTGGTGTAATTAATCAACCTTTCAGAAACTCTCTCCTAATGAGAACAAATGAAAAAACGCACACAGCCACACTTAGAATCACACCCCCAACCCCGTACCCCGATAATAAAAAATAATTTTAACAAAACCTTATTTGGAGAACAGAAAATGTGAAGACTCATCCAGAGCGCCACAAGAAACGACATTTCTGTCTGCTTTGAGATGAGAGTCCGAAAACACAGCGGTGTGTTTGAGAGTGTGTGAGAGCAGCTAAATGAGAGTTTGATTGAGTTTTCTGGTGATGTATTTACAAAACGGAAAGAAGAATTGACCTCTGAGGGCTGAAAACATGATTTTAACGTCTCCACAGACACGAACAGACGCATATGTGCATTGAAACCTCCACCTTTGCTGCTAGCTGCTAGCTTTAGCCGCTAGTTAATAGAGTAGTGTGAAAAAAGTACATCTCATGGAAAATGTTGGCTTTTTTGACCCAATTAATACAGCGTCTATAGTTAAACGTGGATATACTTGAACAAAATTGCAAAGAAAATCACCCAAATTATTGTAATTAATACTTCTCTATGGTAAAAGTATTTACACCCGTGACACCAGAAGCTAGTTTCACCTGCTTTAGCAGAAATAACTTCTTGTTTTGCTCAACTGTCCGCCATTTTGGTGCAAAATCCCTTCAGTTTCTTGCCTGTTTTAAACCGCTCCAGAGCATTTCAATGGGATTTAAATGTGAGATTAAATTTGGCTGCTTCATTTCTTCTTTTTAAGACATGTATTGGTGGGTCTGTTATCGTGTGCTGAGGATCATTATACTGTCGAAAGCTTCATACAGGCTTCATATTGATAAACTATAACATTTCCATGAGGTTCTTCTCCTGGAAATCTGTCTTTGGTCTGCACCAAACGTATTCAAACAGCTCTATGTTTGATTCATCTGTCCGGTGCACGTTTCTCCCAAAAAGCCTGATCTTTGCCTCTATGTTCACTGTTGAAAACTATTTTTGCTCTAATGTTCCTCTTGGATAGAAAAAGCTTTTTTTTCATGGCCTGCCTCCCCTGCAGGTCAAATTTGTGTAATCTCTGATTGTGGACGCATCACTTTGACACCAACAGCTGCAGATTTACCTGCAGATCCTGTGATGAAACTTTGGGTTTCTGTTCTGAGGATGGTTTCTCCAGAGGTGGCGAGTCCACGACAAACTGGCAGTCTTCTGAAAACTACGCCACCTGTCGGTGATTTGTCTTATAGCGGAACGGCTAATTTAAAATAATTTAGAGACATACCATACAACCCATTTTCTGCAAGCCTTATAGAGAGCTGTTTAGATCTTAACACCTCAATAACTAAGAGAATAGCAGAATGGAATCTAATGAATCTAATCTAATTTGATGGATCTGATGTTGTGTCCTCAGTTTTTCCATTGTTCTTTAACTATTCAGATGAGGAGAATTATTACAAAATCTCAGTTTTATGTGCCATTTGTTTGAGTGCATCACCTTTATCTGTGGGCGCTGTTTCAAAGAAGTATCTCAAAAACATCTTCTTGTACTTGCTTTTTTCACACTGCTGTATTTTCCGAGGTATAAGGTTTCACCAGACTTCAGCGATGGCCTCACACACATCCAAACACACACACGGCTCTGAAATCGGATGCAGATGTTCAGGAGGGCCTTTGCTTTAGGTGTTGCGGACTGCTAAGGCCTGTTCCAGCTCCTGTCTTCTCTGCTGGATCTGTGACGAGGAGAGGAGAGGGAAAACATGTATATTATCACGTGAACATGTAGAGGCAGAGACGCAGGAAGTTGGGCTCGATTTGTTACCTTGCAGTAGAAATAGCGGCTGACGGCCTCCTGGGACCAGGGTTCATGGTAGAACGCTGCCCTCCTCTCCTCTTCAGGGTTCCCCACTACGTCTGTCATTAACTACCAGGGAGGAAACACAATCATTAACAAAGGCTATATAATAATAACACAATCTGCACACTATCTGTCTATCTATCTATCTATCTATCTATCTATCTATCTATCTATCTATCTATCTATCAATAGTCAATCTATAGTCTATATATCTAGAGTCTATCTATCTAGAGTCTATCTACAGTCTATCTATCTATCTATCTATCTATCTATCTATCTATCTATCTATCTATCTATCTATCTATCTTATTTAAAAATTTGACATAAAAAAAAATCAGTTCCTGGGCTGCTGGTGGCGTCGTGGTTAGCACTTTTGCCTTGCAGCAAGAAGATCCCTGGTTCACGTCCTGGCTTTCTTGGGATCTTTCTGCATGGAGTTTGCATGTTCTCTCTGTGCATGTGTGTGTTTTCTCCAGGTACTCCGGCTTCCTCCCACAGTCCAACAATATGCTGAGGTTAAATGCTTATTCTAAATTGCCCGTAGATGTGAGTGTGATTGTTTGTCTGTATATGTAGCCCTGTGACAGACTGGTGACCTGTCCAGGGTGTCTCCTGCCTTCACCCTTCAGTCAGCTGGGTCAGACTCCAACCCCTCCGCGACCCTGATGAGGATTGAGCGGTGTATAGAGAATGGATGGAAATCATGTCCTCTAACCCTATTCTGTAAAAATCCCTAAAATTCTGCAATCAAGCACAACCCTGAAGCCATAACTGACTAAATATTTCCAACAGTCATGTGAGAAAAACTGAAGGACTTCTTTCAGGAATTCAGAAAAACATACCTGCAGAAAATGTCACATTTCTTTGCTTAATAGATAAATTATAGTTAGTAATTTGTAGCAAGTAAAGGTAATATTTTCATACTGTAGCCTCTAGGGGGTGCTAGCTGGGCTTGTGGCTTTGCTATTTTCTTTTTTAATATGTTGCTAAGCAGTGATTACAATAAATAACCGATGAACTCATGAACAAACAGTGTGTTTTGTTTAGTTACTTCATGCTGCAGCCAGACGTGTGATAAAAACGTCATCATCTGCTTCATTTGTTTACATTCATGACTGATCCTTCTGCCTTTTATTTTCCACTCCGTCCAACAGGCACAGGATGTTCCGTATGTCACATAATGTAAAGGAAAAGATGCTTCATGTGGACTTTCAGCTGTCGGAGGAATGTGAGTATAAATAGTCGTATCGAACCTTGAGGTCTCGGCTCTGGGATTTGAGCCAGTCCTGGATGTAGCCCTTGGGATCTCTGGAGAAGCTGAGCATGAAGTCCCTCTGGATCTTCAGCTGGTTGATGGATTCGATGGTCTCATGGATCTGCAAAGTGCCGTAATGAAATGTAACAGTTCAAAAAAAAAAAAAAAAAAAATCAATGAAGTTAAATCAGTCCAATCATCTCTGTGTTTTTACCAACAGTGAATACACAGAATCTGTGGAAAACAGAGACTTTATGTCACAGTAGGAGGAAACCAGTGCAGCGAAAGTGACTTAATAGATTAAAGAATGAAGAGATGACACTAACTGCAAGGACTGTAATCTGTAAATAACAGTATGATTGACAAGTTAACAGCAATAAACAATATTTGCGGTAAAACAGGCAACTCTACAATATGCAGTTTATTACACGGAAAATGTAAAATGCCTCTTAAATGGTGAAATATTGTCTAAACTAAGGTATAAATCATAACTCTGTATTTATGTCCTGCGCCTTTAAAAAACACAGTTCTCTATTAAAAAGGTGGTAGAAGTTATTGAGGGGTGTTGGATTTTAATTTGAAAGGTTTTTATTATTTTTGCCAGCTGCAAAACCTGGTATTTTATCATCCTTGTGAGCATGAGTAGCAAAATATGGTCCAGAGTGCAAGATGCAGTCATGAACCTTACAGGTGTGTAGTGGAGATCAAAATGAAGGTCTCTTGTTTCTTTCTTCTTTTTTTTTAAAGAAAAGATTATTTCTGGGAGCATTTTTAGCCTTTATTTGTTAGTTATAGGGGAGAGAATCAGGTGAAGCAGGTGAATGACAGGCAGAAAATCCAGCTGGGAGTCAAATCACAGATTCACAGTCTAGATCAGGGGTGTCAAACTCATTTTAGTTCAGCGCCCACATTCAGCCCAATTTGATCTCAAGTGGGCCGTACCAGTAAAATCACAGCATATCTTATGGAAGTGAAGGTCACATTAAGCGATTTATTGAACTACTAAGAATTTTACTGCGACTCAGTCATGTATTGTTGGCCTTTCTGTCCCTACTAGTTCTCAGAATGTAAAGAATGTATTAACTGTTGTCTACGTGACAATAAAATGTCTTGAATTTAAGTCGGCGAACACCTCTAAATATGTAAACGCAAATTATATTTACATAGAAGTAGATGATTCGATTCTTGTCTCGCATCATTAACACTGTGCTGGTGAGCTTCTAAATTTGTGTCACGCATGCTAACGTGAAATGGCCAAAATGTTGACCTGCTGGTGAAAAAGGAAACTATGAAAAAAGCACTTGTCAGTGTTTGTATTTAGCATCGCAACAGAATGCATTTTTGCACGGCTCTTTTGTCCGCCCTTCCTTCCTGCTCAGCCTCTGCAACAATGTCAGTTAAAAAGTCCAAACATAAATCTCGATCAAACATTAACGGCTCCCACGTTTAGCACAGTCAGGTGTGAAATCCACCCCGAGCAAACTACCACAATAAAACTGCTCCTTTATTGAATAACACACAGTAAAATTAGCAGTTTTATCGCCTCGTGTGACGCGGAACGAGACGAGTTTTCATACAGCCGGACGGAACGGATTCAGAGAGCTGCTCGGCGATGACGCTGATCTCACCTTGTTGTCGAGCGAAGCGATTTCCTGCTGGTTGGCCGTGGAGAGGAGGAAGCTGCTCATCTGGCTCTTCAGAGGGTCTTCAACCTCCACGTCGATGTCGTAGCAGGCCGTCTTCTTCTGGTCGTTGGGGTCCACGCTGGAAAAGAAAGTAACAGAGAAGAAGTAAATCAAAAGCAGCAGAAAACACAACTTTAAAAAGTCGACGTGTGCAGAAGCAGCCAGAGATATTCTTATAACAATCTATTTCATGTTGTTTACATCTTAACTGCTGCTTTTTACTACTTTTATTGTAGGCCTTTATTGTAAAGCACTTAGTAAGTTTAGTGCTATACAAAAAGTTAATTATTATCATAGAGAGGGAGCTTTAGATAAATCGTCAAAAGAAATACTGCATAAAAGACCACTGAATGTGTCCCTGAATAGATGCTCGTTTTTCTTGTTTGGTTTCTTTTGTGTCCTGAATAATAACAGTCCCTAGTAATAGTATGTTACAAACCTTCAGAAAACATGCTCATGAGTGACCCAGTATGTGGTGCTGTTTATGCTTTAAAATATTCTGTATTATGTTTATTAACACAGTACATCATTTTTCTATTATGAAAAAAGCTTGAAGAAACAGAGAGTGAACAAAATTCCACTTTAAAAAGCTATTCGAATCAAATATTTTATGGAAAATACTTTTTTTCCCTACAAACTCCAAGGACACACAGCATTAAAACATGAAATACAAATTTGTTTCTTATTATTTAATTTACATAAGATGATGAGTCAAGTATCCATCCATCCATCCATCCATCCATCCATCCATCCATCCATCCATCCATCCATCCATCCATCCATCCATCCATCCATCCATCCATCCATCAAGATCATTTCATTCTACATGTCTGATTTAAAAATCTGCCATAAATAAATCATTTGCTCTGACCAGATTCTGTAAAAATTAAAAAATTCTTTAATCCCAAGCATAATGTTAAAGCCATAAATGACTCATTTGCTCCCAACAGTCATGTGGGAAAAATTCAGAGACTTTTCGGCAGAACTGCAGGATGTGTTCACACAGAACAGGGTTAAAGCATAAAAACAAATTAAAAAACATAAATAGTAAAACATGCAGAGTATGCAGAGCCACTATTTTTAAAAAATATTAGTAACATGGGATGGTTTTAGTGATCATTGTTTATTCAGTATCTTTGTGTTTAACCTTTATTTTTCCTTATTTTAATTATTGTTTAAAATGTTTTTAAATATTTAGTTTTTATTTTAATTTGATTATTAATTTTGATACATGTTCAGATTTTGTTTGTACATTGTAATGTATATTCAGTATATTGTAATGTATATCGGATTAAAGCAATAAATATTTTTTTAAATATATATATAGTAGTAACATTTGTGGGCATTTGGAAAATATTGTGCATTCTGATTCTAGGTTTTCTCAATTTTTACACGAATAAAATAAATAATCAAAGAAATTCAGCTTTATTTTTTACTCTTTTTATGCTTTCTGGCATTATAAGCTGATCACACTGCACAGAAGACATTTTTGTTGCGTTCAGGATGTTATATTATACACAGAAGCAAAAATATAGAAAGGTTCAAGAGAGAAACTGTACCTGATGACATGGTTGATGACGATGGGGTCGGGGGGCAGGAGGAGGTTGGTGAGGCGCTGAGGGATCTCAGAGAACTTCAGTCGAGGGCAGTCAAAAATCTGCAGTGATAATAATGATAAATACCATTAACCCTCGGGTTGTCCTGTGGGTCAAAATTGACCCGTTTTAAAGTTTGAAAATGTGGAAAAAATATATATTTTCACAGTGAAACTTCTGATGTCCACATTTTCAACATTTTTTGGTAAATCTTGGTGGAAAAAAGAAATGTTAAAAATGTTTCGTTAGAACATTCACAAAAAAATCTACTTTTTTGTGAATGTTCTTAGAGAAAATATTAGAAGACTGATATATATTTAATCACTTTAGATATTTTTAGGATTTTTTGTAAGATTTTTACTCATTTTTTGAAAATATTTACAAGAATTTTCTTGCCAAATTTGGGGGATTTTTTTAAAATAAAACTTTTAAGGGAAACTTTGGACTATTCTTCCTGAAGGTTTTTCAAATTTTCAGAAATTTGGGGAATTTCTCTGCTGAATTTTTGGATTTTTTTCAGACAAGGAAACAGTATTTTTTTGGTGCCCCTAAACGATGACAACAGGAGGGTTTAAGAAACAACATACTGATCCAAAAACATCCCTCTGTATGATAGGACAAGCATTTTTCACATTGCTCAGGTTGCCCCAGTTAAAACCATATTTTCAGCCACTGTTTGAGCCCCACACCTGCTGGAAGTACTTGTCACAGTTGATGTACTCCTTATCATGGGAGTCCTGCAGCTTGTTGGTCTTCACGTACTGCCAGAGGGCCTGGATGATGCAGGAGCGAGTCTGAGTGTGAATGCCAAGCAGGCGAGCCAGGCGAGGGTCCAGCTTAAACTGGGGAGGCTGTAAGAGACCACATAATCGCATTACAACACTTCTTACGACCGCCCACGTCAGACTCTTTACATCAGCCGGATCACATCTCGCCGCCTTATCGCATTCCCCCCGGCTCGGAGACGGATGTCAGGTTTGAAATGGGAGTCTTAAATGCACCGTAATGCTCCTGCAGGCCGGCGGTTATCAGCCGTGCGAGGCCTGCAGGTTGTCACTTCTACAGCTGATCTCGTGGCGTGGATCAGTCACACAGTTGTAGTCTATTTCTGGACGGTGTTAGGAGGCGCGGCGCCCTCACCTGGTAGTCCAGCATCAGCAGCAGAGTGCAGCGAACGCTCACGTCTCCAGGCCGCTTCACCTGGAAGCCGTCCGTCTCCTGGGTGGTGGGCGTACGGTGCCACTGAAAGCACAAAACACACAGCAAGTATTAACAACACAACCACCGGCAGCTGGTTTGTCACAACAAGAAGTCGCTTTGTTAGTTTCACACTTCATTATCTGTTTGTTTCACACGTTTTTAATCAGAATCTGTAATTAATTCCTGCTTTAAAGGCTCTGAAAACTTTTCCCGGCTTCTTATTTGATCCTAAACTAACAGAAAAACAGGAAGATTTCATTTTTTTCCTGCGTCATGATGGTTTGAAAGGGTGAAGACACATATTCATGCACCAATTACTGTTTAGCAACATTAGAATCAAAATGTGATCACACTTTTTGCTGCCAGATTGTCAAATTTGGTCATGTAGCTGCGCTGGTAAGAGGAAGAAAGTGTTGATTTTCATCCAAACTAAAATCTCTCCACAACTTTTGGGTGGATTGGCATGAAATTTATGACAAACATTCATGGACAGATTCAAATTTTTCTCTGATATCTGTGGTACTGAGTGAACAACTACTAGACGGATTACATTTATGTTGCGTTGAGAATAAATAATTATTGGTCTTTATCCCGTCAAAATTGAGCTTTATCCAACAACATGTACAACAGTATTTTTAAATCATATTGTATTTTTTTAAATCTTATTTTATTTATTTTTTGTTATTTTATTTTTTTATCTTATTTTATTCATTTTTTTATCTTACTTAATATTTTAAAAAATTATTTTACTATTTTTTTTACCTTATTTTATTTATTTATTTTTATCTTCTTTTCTATTTTTTACATTTTATTTTACTATTTTTTAAAATCTGATTTAGTTAGTTTTATTTTTTATTTTATTTTATTAGATTTTTATTACTTCATTTTTATCTTTTTTCATTTTATCTGTTATTTCAGTTGTGTGAAGGGAGTTTGCAAAATGAGAATTTCATCACTCAGAGGAACCACTGAGTTTCTGCCGTGTGTATGACAATAAAGTTCTTGAATCTTGAATGTCATTATTGTTCAAGATTCTTGAATCCTGAACAATAATGGCATTTCTACCAGCTTCAGATAGAGAAACTGCTAACACAATAAACACAAAGTGCAGCTAGAGGCATTATAAGGAAGAAACTTACCACTTCAAGAACCCTGAATAACTTCTATGGGTGAATTCTACAATGCTAAAAAGTCTATTTTCTGCTTTAAAACCGGTGAACCGGGAAACATCCAGATGTTTTTTTGGTGCACTGACTCAAGTGTGGTGCCACTGAACTGTGCATATGGTACCAGAGGTTTAACTCGTTAGGCTTTTTAAACCTTATTCTGAAGCAAAGTCACCAAACTTTTAATTATAGATGTGACTGGTGGTTGTGTACTGCTGGTTTTATAACCTAGTGAACACTGAAGCTGCAGTTAAGGCTGCCTAGTCATTCATTTAAATAGGAGCTTATTCTTGTTATATTGGAGGGCTGAAACTTGCCAATAAAAACTTTGGTAGAACCAAAATCTCCTGATGTGATCGTAGAATGCTGGTCATGCTGTGACTTTAACTCGTGTCGTCCTGCGGGTCAAAATTGACTCATTTTAAAGTTTGAAAATGTGGGAAAAAATATATTTTCACAGTGACACTTCTGATGTCCACATTTTCAGCATTTTTGGGAAATCTTTAAACATTTTCTGGTGGAAAAAAAGAAATGATAATAATGTTTCATTAAGAAAATTCACACAAAAATCAACCAAAATACAGCGAAATTTGGTGGATTTTGGTTGATTTCTGTGTGAATGTTCTTTAAGAAAATATTGAAAGTTTTACTGATGCATATGTAATCAGTTTAGATATTTTTAGGATTTTTTTGGAAGATTTTTACTCATTTTTGAAAATATTTACAAGAATTTTCTTGCCACATTTGGGGGATTGTTTTAATTTTAAAATTAAACTTTTAAGGGAAATTTTGAAGGAATTATTGGAAGTTTCTTCCTGAAGGTTTTGCAAATTTTCAGAAATTTGTGGACTTTTGTTTACAGAGTTTTTGGATTTTTTTCAGACAAGGAAACAATGTTTTTTGGTGCTTGTAAATGAGGACAACAGGAGGGCTAACTGTCATTAACAGGGATTTTTTTTAAAGACAGAATGTGAGCAGATGAAGAATCTGCACAATGCGTCTTGACCGAGAGCGCTAAGTTAGGTAAAATGTCTGCCAACTAGCCATGCATTGTGCTGAGAAACCAAGATAGCTAAAGGTTAACTGTGAGGCTGGATTTTATCAAGCAGCAGGAACACACAATCAGCGCAGACTGAGAGTGAAGTAACAGAAAAACTGAACTGGTCAGACACAACTATTTCCAAAAGATTCTGTGCTTTGATCTTTCTGTTTACATATTTGTGCCTCACATTTCAGCGTCCAACCACAGATGTTATTTACATCTCCATTTTACCTTAACTACTCGGAAAGTGAAAAGAAAAGCACTTTAAACCGCTATCTGCAGCACAGTGAATCGGAAAGCTGTACAGAGTAACATTTTCCTGCAACCAATGCCTGACTCAGAACGGATTAAGCACTGATTGTACCTCAAGGTAGAAACAAAATTCTTTTGATGGAAAATCATTCAAAGAGAAGCATCTGAGTGCCTGGCTAAAATACCTTCTTAAAAGGAGGAACCTTGAGAAGTCATAATTTTCACTCTGAAACTCCTGAAGTGGGTTTTTCAGCACAGTACATTTTTGCAGAGATACAAAGTGAAGGGCAGCGAAGGGTTGCTTTTAATAAGGAAGCAGTTATTTTCTCTCACGTCTGCATGTTTAAACAACCTTGTGCGTTGGAAATGTAAAAAAAAAAAAAGAAAAGAAAAAGCTCCATTCTACTGTTACAGAAAATCGATTTATTAAGGCAGAGAGAGGGAAGTCCACGCTCTCAATTTGTACTGTTTTGCATTTATCCGATGGAGACATGAATAGGAGCAGGTTAACTGGGGTCATTTAACCAGACAGAACATAAAAAAATTCAAACATTTTTGGTAAACATATCTCCTTCGCTTGATACAGAGGTCGTTACCGGCCCTGACTGCAGGGCTGAAGAGTCCGACTGACTGGTTTATGGGGCCTAAAAAGCTCTGTGTAACTAATGGACAAAGCACTGACCTACCAAGTGACCAACAGCACTTTGCTCAGCTCTGAACGTCCAAATGAGACGAGATGCATCAAAGATATCGTGCAGCTTGTTAAAGAAATTGTTTGACAGTTTGGAAAATGCACTTATTAGAAGACATCCAGTCATATCTATTAAAAATGAAGCTAACGTAGCTTAGCATAAAGGCTGGAAACAAACTCAGTGAGCAAATCTGGCTCTGTCCAAAGACAAAATCAAATCGGATTTGTTGCTGGAAAGATGTAAATATTACTGGAAAACATGTTTACAAGTAGTTTGCCAACACGGTTTATGAACATTGTAGGCTTCTAGCAGACCTTTGGGACATTTGCAGAAAGGTCATATTTTGCTAATTTCAGTTTTGTGTTAAACTTGCGATGAGCTTTAAGCTAATTTTGTGTCAAATTCATGCTAAACAGTTGATTAATGCTATTTCTGCAGCAGATTTGCAAAGATGTTTGCAGGAAATTCATATTTTTATTGGTTCTAGCAAATATTTCTCTGAGGTTTAGTTTAGTTTCTGGCCACATGGGATGACAACACATTTCTAGTTTACAAAATATGTGTTTTCCAGTAGTTCATATTGGTAATTCCACTTTAAATCACCAATGTTTTTTGAACAATTTCTGCTTGAAATGAACAGAAAATATTGATGTTTATGTAGATAATTGTAAAATTATAGCATATCAGACTCTTTTTTTTTTAATTGCACATCAAACTAATTTCAAAATGTGTTTTTTGCACACTGAGGCGAAGTTTGACTCAAATTATCTCGGATAATAAAATAAATAAATCCTGAATTTTTCACTGTTATTTCTCATTGTGCAATTTCGTAAATCAAAACCAAAAAAGTAGATCAAACAAACTCTAATTATGGGTGAACTGAAATACAAAAAAAGCCTAATCTTTGAGCTCACATTACCAACTGAAATACCAAGCAGAAGTACATTTGTAATATTTTCTATTGTATTCTTGCACTTTTCCTTTTCTCTTCACTATCCCCTCTTGTTGTTGTTTTTTTCTCCTTTTCTCGTTTATTTCTTCCTGCCTTTCCCCTGTCAGGTCCGGCAAATGTATGTATATTTAACTAATCAACAAGTATTCAATCTAAATAAATTACTGTATAGTATCAAGGGGAGTCTTATACTTACGAACTCCCCTTGGAAAAGCAAACTTGTATGGCACAATGTAGCAGCCAGATCCTCATTCTGCCTGCTCTGTTGCCGGACAGGACACAAAAAAGAAAAAAAAAAAAAAAAGAAATACAAAAAAAGCCTAATCTTTGAGCTCACATTACCAACTGAAATACCAAGCAGAAGTACATTTGTAATATTTTCTAATCCGTATGTAGTTGCAGGTCACAATAACACAAAACAAAACATATATTTTGTTCTACTTTCATAACTGATTGAGCAGTTGTGTGAAAAACCAAAGTACTGGTAGACAGTTTAATCCAAAATGTTTTTAAAGATATAACCCATAATAAAAAAACCTGTATGAACTATTCACTCAAAACATCTGTCCCACTGCTATAGCTTATCTTGATATGGAGCTGCTTCTCTTCTCCTGGGCTTTCTCATGCTAATTTAAATGTTTCCTCAGCCTTTGTGCATCTTACTAAGTGGTCAAAGTCAGACAGGACAGAACAAATCCAGTTTTCTTATTCCAGACTGACATACTGCCAGATGCTGCTCCTTTAATCTTTACAAAAACTCATGTGAAAAAAACAATAAGCTGTGGTTTTATGGGGGGTTGTGTGGTGAAATATTTCTTGACTTCCTGGAGTTTCCGCCGGCTGCCTCACAGTGACAAATTCACTAAAGGACACACACGAGAGTTATATCAATTTTCTCCTTAAATTCTTGGCAAGACGGCGAATAAGCCGCTTTAACCGTAATACTGGGTATCTGGACAGTTATTGTTGCTGCGTTCTTTTGTTGTAGCTCTTGAAAACAAAGCAGCATCCTGTTTCACAGCGGGCGTTTTCACTTGTCATCGCAGGAAAAGCTCAGGCGTAAATAAAAACATCTTAAGTGTCACAGAAAGCTATTTCAGTGAGCCGGCATGTGGAATATCAGGACCTCCCCTAAGTGGAGAGCAACTGTCGCTAATGTTATTAAATACACCTGCGCTTTTTCTGCAGAACTCCTGCAGTGGGAAAGGTCTGTCGGGGCAGAGAGCGCAGTTTCAGCTGAAATAAATTCTTCACAGCAGATATTTTGAGTCGCCGTCGCAGGAAAAGAACAGGTGAAGCTAATTTTGTGAACTTATGCTGCGTGATTAGACCTTTCTGCGGAGGTGTGCTCAAACATATTTGCTTCTGGTTTGCTGTTGTTGTCATTTTCTAACCACAAGCGGCAGAGGAGTAGAGACACTGTTTGGCTGCAGAAGGGGCAAGGACGGACACAGAGGTTAATAATGCTAAAAAAAAAAAAGTTTGAAAAGAAGCTTGTTTATTTTCCTTTTAATTGCAGTTGGAAGCCTGCCAGCAAAGCTTGCTCCCGCTGTTTAACCCTCCTGTTGTCCTCATTTACGGGCACCAAAAATACTGTTTCCTTGTCTGAAAAAAATCCAAAAATTCTGCAAAAAAACATTCCCCAAATTTTAAAAAAAATTGCAAAATCTTCAGGAAGAAAATTCCAATTATTCTTTAAAAATTTCCCTTAAAAAAATTATTTTAAAAACTATTCAAATTAAGCAAAAAAAAATCTGAATTGAAAAAAATGAGTAAAAATCTTTCAAAAAAATCCTAAAAATATCTAAACTGATTACATATATATCAGTAAAACTTCTAATATTTTCTTAACGAACATTCACATAAAAATCAACCAAAATCCACCAAATTTCGCTGGATTTTGGTTGATTTTTATGTCAATTTTCTTAAAGAAACATTATTAACACTTCTTTTTTTCCACCAAAAAAATGTTCAAAGATTTACCAAAAATATGGACATCAGAAGTTTCACTGTGAAAATATATTTTTTCCCACATTTTCAAACTTTAAACATGTCAATTTTGACCTGCAGGACAACACGAGGGTTAAAACTGTACCATGGATGCATCCTGACGCATCACCATCCAAATAAATTTCACCTCTCCACTGTGTGTTTGTTTACCGGCTACAGCTGTCGTCTTTAACAAAGACACTCTCTGACTCACCTTTCAGAACTTTGAGTGCTTCCTTAAAGGTGAACATCTGCGTTTTACACACAGGTTTGATTCTAAAAAGCCCTTTAAGACATGCACTCTGATCTGTTAATCTGACAGCCTCTAAATGTGTCGGTTTCGTGTCCGAATGAACGTACTTCTGTCTTTTCTGCAAAAGCCACAAGGTCAACCTCAACAGGTCGTACCCAGTATAATTTCTTTCTTTAACAAATTTGCACAGATGACGGTACTTGTGGACGTACGAGGTGATTTGAGGTCGACTTTTTCATCATTTTAGTACAATGTTGGTTCAAGAACATCAGGGAGAGCAAAAAACAGTCTGAAAATCACAAAACACCTTTCTCACTCACTTTGCTTTATAATTTCACTTCTAATGCGAATTGAAATTTTCCCAAAACTCAATACTAATAAAAAATCTAACAGGATTTTGAGAAAATGATAAAAGGAGCTGGAGTTTAGCTTGTTGCTCCCAGCTGTTTATAATAATCTTTCCTCTGAGTGTATTTAATAATTACAGCATCTGAATACAAGTGAGCTTCTTGAAAGCAAGAGAGCTGCATGCAATTATAAACACAACGGTAACGTCAATAACTCATAATTATAAATAATACCCATGATTTTTTAGGATCTAAGAGTATCAGTCAGAATCTGCTGTATTATTTGATATTTGGTCAAGTAGAAATCTGATTATCATCACATTTAATGAATTTTCAGTGTTTAGAAAATCATAAATAAACAGGGCTGTTGAGTCTTTGGACAGTTTGATAAGTTTACTCTTAGTTTCAAGTAAATAATGGTATAAAATAAATGTGCTTATCAGATTTTTGAAACAGCAATGCTGTGTCCAGTGACTGAAAGGGGCTGAAAGGAACAAAAATGTGTCACTGTTCAAACACTCAGATTAATAATGCACTGTATTAGCTACCGAGCATGTTAGCATGTCTGTTTCTTGCTCTTAAAATTATGAAATTAGATACCATTAATGACATTTGAAGGTACTGTTTGTGCATTGTTTCATCTCAAAAACTCAGATTATCAAGACAAATCTGCAAATGTTTGGTTTTGATCAGATCATGGATGTGTGGCTCTAAAATTAGCCTCTTTTTCTATGAAGAAGGCGCTGTGTTTGAGCTGACCTCCACCAGGTGGTTGTCCGGACCGTACAGGTCTTTGTCCAGCTCGATCACCAGGCTCTTAAAAAACGAAGAGAACTTCTTCTTCTGTTTCCCCGGCTACAAAAAACACACACAGAGGCGGTCAGTTAATGTCCAAAATCAGTCGCACAGGCACATTTATACACACGAAACACTCCAAAGTAGATTCACAAATGAAAAAAACACTTGTCGCCATGTCTGCGCTTGTAGCAACATTACTCATCAAAAACCCACAAGGGGCCGAGACACTAGACATTCTCAGGGTCCACTTCCTCCGAGCTCTACCAGAAGTATTTGTGGTTTGTGAGACCTAAATGCTTCTTGCTGCTGTGAAACGACGGCCTTGCCCTGGACTGCTGAGAACGTCAGGGCGTTCTGCAGCAGCGCAAGACAAATGTGAAGCCATTCTGCTTTTCATGCTGCATCTACAGTCCCTCTAAAGTCTCTTCTGAACATCAATCACCGGTTTTATATTCCGAGCCAGTCGATACTTTTCCGTCCGAAGTCGTTTGAGCACATCATTACAGAGCGTGACTGCGGGCCAGAGACGACCCAGAGCAGCTCCGAGATCAAAGAGCGGCACACTTTCATACTAAATGAGAAGATTATAAAGTCAGTTATTTTTCAGAGGACAAGCAGCCCTTTGACTCGACGCTGAATTTTTCCAGCAGGGATGACATAACGCTGCGCACAGAGGCCGTATTTTGAAAAGGTGTCTTGCTTTTAAATTGAAGATGTGACACAGTTCGAGTGTCTTTAATAAGAAAACTCACGTCATCCAGCAACTTGCCCTCCACTCGCAGCTCCCATGATGCAATGCTGCCGTCCGAGTCGTCGGCGTCGGGTCTGGCGGGGTTGAAGGTGTTGGAAATGTAAAGCCTCAGTTTACGCTTTTGCTGCTGACACAAGGGCACGGCAAACAGCGCAGATTAAAGGGATGTTCCGCAGAATTACGACTTGAAATGTAATGCCTGTGAAATTGCAATTTAACCCTCGTGTCGTCCTGCAGGTCAAAACTCACCCGTTTTAAAGTTTGAAAATGTGGGGCAAAAAATATATTTTCACAGTAAAACTTTTGGGAAATCTTTTTTGGTGGAAAAAAGAAAAAAATGTTAAAAATGTTTCTTTAGGAACATCACAAAAAAATCAACCAAAATCCAGAATGTTCTTAAAGAAAATATTGGAAGTTTTACTGATATATACAGCACCCTCCATAATTATTGGCACCCCTGGTTAAGATGTGTTAAAAGCCTTAAAATAAATTCTATTTTTATTGCAGAAGTAAACTCTCACCTGAAAATTGTAGAAAAATGTATTATAAGAGAAGATTAGGTGCTGTTTTTTTTGCAAAAGGGGGTTCTACAAAGTATTAACATCAGAGGTGCTAAGAATTGTGGCACACAGGATTTGATGTAAAAGAATTACACATGTGGACAAAATTGTTGGTACCCCTCAGTTAAAGAAGGAAAAACCCACAATTCTCACTGAAATCACTTGAAACTCACAAAAGTAACAATAAATAAAAATTTATTGAAAATTAAATAATCAAAAACAGCCATTACTTTTGAATTGTTGATTAACATAATTATTTAAAAAAACAAACTAATGAAACAGGGCTGGACAAAAATGATGGTACCTCTATAAAAGACTGAAAACTATTTGACCAGAGTGACATGATTAACTCAGGTGTGTCATTTAATTGACATCACAGGTGTTTCCAAACTCATAATCAGTCAGTCTGCCTATTTAAAGGGAGACAAGTAGTCACCCTGCTGTTTGGTGAAAAGGTGTGTACCACACTGAACATGGACAACAGAAAGCGAAGGAGAGAATTGTCCCAGGACATCCGAAAAAAAATGATAGACAAACATCTTAAAGGTAAAGGCTATAAGACCATCTCTAAACAGCTTGAAGTTCCTGTGACAACAGTGGCTCATATTATTCAGAAGTTCAAGACCCACGGGACAGTAGCCAACCTCCCTGGACGTGGCCGCAAGAGGAAAATTGATGACAAATTGAAGAGACGGATCGTTGGAATTGTATCCAAAGAGCCCAGAGCAACCTCCAAAGAAATTAAAGGTGAACTCCAAGGCCAAGGTACATCAGTGTCAGATCGCACCATTCGTCGTCGTTTGAGCCAAAGTGGACTTCATGGGAGACGACCAAGGAGGACACCACTGCTGAAAAAAACTCATAAAAAAGCCAGACTGGAATTTGCAAAAATGCATGTTGACAAGCCACAAAGCTTCTGGGAGAATGTCCTTTGGACAGATGAGACTAAACTGGAGCTTTTTGGCAAGGCACATCAACTCTATGTTCATAGACTCAAAAACCAAGCATACGAAGAAAAGAACACTGTCCCTACGGTGAAACATGGAGGAGGCTCAGTAATGTTTTGGGGCTGCTTTGCTGCATCTGGCACAGGGTGTCTTGAAAGTGTGCAAGGTACGATGAAATCTGAAGACTATCAAGGCATTCTGGAGAGAAATGTGCTGCCTAGTGTCAGAAAGCTTGGTCTCAGTCGCAGGTCATGGGTCTTCCAACAGGACAACGATCCAAAACACACAGCCAAAAACACCCAAGAATGGCTGAGAGAAAAGCGTTGGACTATTCTAAAGTGGCCTTCTATGAGCCCAGATCTGAATCCCATTGAACATATGTGGAAGGAGCTGAAACATGCCATTTGGAGAAGACACCCATCAAACCTGAGACAACTGGAGCTGTTTGCTCATGAGGAGTGGGCCAAAATACCTGTTGACAGCTGCAGAACGCTCATTGACAAATACAGAAATCGTTTAATTGCAGTGATTGCCTCAAAAGGTTGTGCAACAAAATATTAAGTTATGGGTACCATCATTTTTGTCCAGCCCTATTTCATTAGTTTGTTTTTTTAAATAATTATGTTAATCAACAATTCAAAAGTGATGGCTGATTTTGATGATTTAATTTTCAATAAATTTTTATTTATTGTTACTTTTGTGAGTTTCAAGTGATTTCAGTGAGAATTGTGGGTTTTTCCTTCTTTAACTGAGGGGTACCAACAATTTTGTCCACGTGTGTATTTCTTAGTGACTAAATGCACTTGAATTAAAGGTTGGATTTTCCTCTTTTTCATTGTGGTTCTATATTATTAAGGAAAAAAATGAATTTATTAGAATATAAAGAACCCATGGGGTGCCAATAATTATGAAGGGCGCTGTATATAATCACTTTAGATATTTTTAGGATTTGTTTGGAAGATTTTTACTCATTTTTTTAAACATTTACAATAATTTTCTTGCCACATTTGGGGGATTTTTTTTAAAAATAAAACTTTTAAGGGAATATTTTAAGGAATTACTGGAATTGTCTTCCTGAATTTTTTGCACATTTTTTTCAGAAATTTGGGGAATTTTTTGGTGAATTTTTGGATTTTTTTCAGACGAGGAAACTATATTTTTTGGTGTTCGTAAAATGAGGAAAACAGGAGGGTTAAGACATTTTAGCAGCTGCTGAGGTGCAAAAATGAAAGCAGATTGGCAGGATACACAAGCTCCACTGTTCATGGTTTGCTTTTATTACCTTCATTGGTCTCTTCAGTGCTTCTTGGATGTCCACACGTTTACGCATGATGGTCTGGTCCAGTTTGCGCTCAAACGCCAGCAGGTCCATGTAGGCCTGAGACTCCGGCACCAGCTCACGGATCTGCTCAGAGAGAACACAATCTTTCATTAAAATCTTCTTTTTTTTTTTTTTTAAATCAGATGTTTCACACCCTGAATTAAGAAGTTGGATTTTCCTCACATATCTGAATATCGCTAAAGGGCTTAAGCAGATAAGCTGGTGCTGGTAGGGGGTCCACTGTCTTGTTTCAAGGACATTTTAGCACTTTGCATCTACTTTGCTGTAATTTTCCAATGGAGCAGCTGTACGGTGAGAAAAAATACATCTTATTTTGTCAAAAATATTTATTTTGCAAGGAGATTTATTTGATTATCTTAACCCTCTGAAACCAAAAGTCCACCAGCAGGTTTGAAAGGCAAACAAAATGCCAAAATGATGCCATTTATCCAAGTCAGAATCTATAAAAATGGAAACAATCATCATATCGTCAACTTATTTTTTAACTACTCATCTGTGACGAGCTTTTTTATTCAAAAACTTGACCAAACTTCAGCTTTAAATCTTGATACTTCATCAGAATTACTTTATTCTGCATTTATGTGACGTGATTGAGGAGTTCATGTCTTGTCATCCCATAAAAAAGGCAATTACGTAAAAATAACTTCTTTTTCTCCACTTAATCTTCTTTCTCAGCTGCTGCATTGTGTAGTGAGGAAGTGTTTCGATGCTTTACTTGAGTGAAAGTACTAATACCACGCTGTAAAAATACTCCATTACAAGTAAAAGTCCTTCATTGAAAAGCATTAAAAAAATAGTCAGGAAACTTACTGATGCATGAAGCAGCATTTTACAGTTCAGTTTTAAGGTGTTTTTAAAGTTATTTTATGTTTGCTAATGCTTCTCTCAATTGGCAGAGTGATACTTTGGTTTGTAAAAAGACGAAAATGGTCAGAAATGGCATTACAGTTATCCAAGGTAACACTAACGCACCGAACCTCAAAGTTATTAACAGTTAATTAAAATGTTTGGAAGGATTTAAAAGGAAAGCCAGCAAGAATAAAAATTAAAAAAAATCACATTTGAGAAGCTGAAATCACGCATTATAGAACATTTTGCATGAAAAATAACTGATTAGCAAATATTTATTAGCCCTATTTTAGATTTCTTATTTTATTTCAGTAATGTATCATACTTCTGTCTTATTTTTTCAGTTTTAGGGATTGTATTCTGTATGTTTCTGAGCATTATCTAGCATAAGAAATCTCTTCAGGATTAATACAGTTATTGTATCTTATCATATCTTATCTAATTTCGAGCTCTACTTGTATTTGCTGAGCGCTTTTAACGTCATATCTTAATGCTGTAAAGTATCTAAATCTGTCAGATACATATAGTAGTGTAAGAAGTACAGTATTCCCCAGTGAAATGAAAATAAAATACTCTAAATACAACTAGCTTCAAGCGCCAAATCCCCAGGGACCACTTTTACATCCGTTTACCTGATTATTTAAAACTTTGGCCAGATTTAAAATTCATATCCGACACTTTAGCATGACATATTTGACAGAAAATAAGGAAAAGCATATGAGCTCCTCTTTAACACGGTGGTCTGCTTCATCCTCGGGACGCTGGGGGATCAGAATGAGATGCAGACGGTGCAGCCAACCAGCCAGGACTCACACATTACCATACCGATGAAAGTCCTCAGAGCAAGGCTGCTGCTGCTTACCAAGCTGTGCACACACACACTCCTCCAGTTCACTCCCTCCCTCTTCTTCACTCTTTCATGTTCCTGTCTAAAAAGGCTGCCTTCATTGTTCCCTCTCATTCCTCCCCTATCTCCATCTCGCCGCCTTTCGCCGGGCCGAGCTGACGGAGGACTGTGGCAGACATTCCCTGTCCCTGACTCATTATTATGGAGTGGCGCCCCGGCCGTGCCTGCTGCTATCAGTCTGTCTAGGTTGTGTTTGGGGGATAAGACCTGAGCCTTCGCAGCCTCCAGACCTCCACAGCTTCAGCGTGAAAGCCCTCTGTGTGCCGGCCAGGACGTGGTGAGGCGATGGCGTGGCACAGGGCCGAGAACTGAGACCACGGGGTCCAAAAATCGCAACCTCAGTCGGCTCTGACTCACCTGTGGCAGCGTGGTGATTCTGCTGCTTCTACTTGTGTCTCTGCTCGCATCCCGCCGCCTATTCCAATTTAAATCAATGAGCCTGCTTCCAAACAACACAGTGAACCCCGTTTAACAAAAAATAAAGCCCTAAAACCTCCTGATCGCTCCCCTCATCCTCCTTCCTCTTCACATTTGGAGACAACGAATAATCATCCGGCCCTCTGCGCCTTCCAAGAACCCCAGACATCAAAAAACCGACCGGGATTTCTCTCGCCTCTGCACGCAAAAAACACACCACACGGGAGAAAACAGAGCAACAAAGGTAAAAATATGCAGCCTCACCCTTTGCGGAAGAATCTTGTCTGCCATTTTCCTTCTCTTAGCACTAGAGAGAGGGAGAGAAAGACAGAGAGAAAGAGGAAAAAGAGAGCATGTTACTATGGTGACTGATAGCGTAGCACCCAGGCCATCTGCTAAAATGCTGGGCCATATCCAGCACCCCAGCGTCCCAGCTGTGTGTGTGTGTGTGTATGTGTGTCTGAGTGTGTGTGTGTGGATATGTGCGCGTTTGTGCTCTGGTGTTTGTGTGTTTCCTGAAATGCAGCGGTCCACCTGGAGAGAGCGAGAGCCTCTAACAGCCAACAAAGTGTCACATCACGCATCTCTTGCCTGACATGTATTCACTGCACTCATGCACACACAAACACACACACACACATAAACACACACACACCCCGCAGAATCGCTGAGGCCGTTTCGGCTGCAGGACTCGGATGTGCGTTCGGGAGCTTTTAGGAGTGCAGAGTCTTGAGGATGTGTGTTGGTTTGATTTACTGCTGTGTGACATTTGTTTACCATTTTATTTCAATCTCATACTTACCCAGGAGGGACTCGGAACAATAAGAAAATCTGTGCCAAGGTGGCGGCGCCTTTTCTCAGAACTTTCTTTCCAGGTGACGCTGATTAGAAAAACAACACTACAGCTTCCTCCTCTAGTCAGATCTCCTTAAATATTTCATTCTCATCCTCATTTGTGGACACCTGGGATATGTGCAGCACCCATGTACCGGATATTCATGCAAGGTGTCGGCGCCTGCAGGAGGACACCGCCTGAAAACAACTAGATGGCACTACACTGCAAAAAGAGCAATAAAAAAAAAGGTCACTTCATTCAGGATGATTATTTTTCTTACAAAAGATGAAGAATCCTGCCTTGTGGGTGTTGCATCCTAAGAGCGATCAGCTGTGGTTCTGTTTTAGGGTATTAAACTGAGCTAATTTCTGGACATCTGAAGACTTTTTAAATAATTTAGACGGTGAAATAGCTAAATAGCATGTTGGAAAGCATCCTGATTCTTGATTAAAGTTACACGAGAAGATGGATCTCACTCTCAGTCTGGGAAGACTAGAAACGGGAGCACAGTTCTCCACTTTACAGAGCATCAAAAGGTCACTAATTCACTCATTATGTCTCATTTGTTTTAATTTGCATGAAATTGAATGGAAGAATGACACTGTTTGACCTGAACGTCACCTCTTCTGTACAGTCTAATATCTTAAACTCCCTCCATCGCTTTATTCCTGTAGGATTTACTGTCTATGCGACCCCATTAATCTTCACCTATGTGTATTTTTTTACCTCCAGTTTGCACTTCTGGTTAGATGTCAAACCGCATTTGCAGTGTTGACTCTGATCTCTCTAATCCCTCTCCATCATCCTGGCTGTAGCTTGATATTTATTTTAGTGGTATTGATCTTCTCATCTAACTCTGCGCAAGAAAGCAGCTGGGCATATTTCCCAAAATGTCTAACAGCGTCTTTAAATGTTAGATATTCATCCACGGTGGCCTGATTTCTTAGCTATTTGCTCATCGTGATTCTCTATTTGATATCAGGGGGTACATTTTCGGTGTGGGTCATTTTTTACACTATGATATCGGCATATGTTGTGAATTCTTTTACATTTTAGAAAGACACGCTAAGATAATAAAAAGGGAATGTGTGGTTTTGGTTAATCTAACTAATTAAATACCTAGAAAATTAAACTAAAAGCTGAATAACAACATCAAACAACCACAGCTTTTACATTTAGAGGTAATAAGGTGCAATATTTTGGGGCTTTTTGTACATTTCAATAGAGCTACTGCATATTTTGTGCTATTGCTGAAGGAAAATTTCTTCTATTGCAGAAATTAGGAGGCGTTTTTGCAGTGTAGATTAAATTTTCAGTCACAGAGCACTGCAACGGTCTGTGAAGCAGTATGTTACATCAGCATGCCAAATACTGAAACAAGCCTGCTGCAAGGAGAATTGAAGGATCCAGGAGTGCATTGAAAAGGAAAAACACAAACAATCCGCCATTTTACACTCTCTTAAAATGGTCTAAGACCGGAGTCTAATTTATTATTCTGCTCTAGCTGCACAAAACTGTCCCCATCATGCCATGCTCCAGCCCAAAGCATGCACCACTACTACGTCTTAGGAGTCAGCTCCTACGGCCTGCTCGTGTGTTCGGCCGGGAAAAAAACAACTCATTCAGGGAGTGCTGGGCTCAGGTGAAAAGGCTAAATAGGCCAGAGTCATCAAAGGAAAGAAAACGGACATGCAGCAGAATAAACTCCTACTTTGATCCGAGCGTGGGATCTGATTGGGGCTCTCTCATGTCCATCTGCCTCGCCGGCATCTCATTGGCTCCCGGGAATCCGACTGGCTTCCTAAGATATTGGTGAGGATTCGAAGGTTGTCCGATTAGAGTCGCGGCGAGACACACACTCAGTGGCAGCAAGTCAGAAGAGGAGGAGGAGGAGGAGGAGTGGGGGAAACACCTGGTGGTTCTGACTTGTTTGTGTGTCTGTGCGTGTTGGATGTGTGTTAAGTTCAAGGGTCTGTTAGTAGGTGCAAACTCTGAAACTCAGACAAGGGCAGGCACTGGGACGGACGTGGAACTGTCCATGCATGTGCGGCAGAGGAGGACCCGGGAGGCGTCCTGCTCGTCTTGAGGGACACGCTCATTCAACAAAGTCTCTCAGTGAACCAAAACAATCATGCTTCACACACGGAGACAGACAACACACTGATAATGGACACGCTGAACTTGTGGAACCGCGGGGGGGGGGGCAGACAAGCAGACTTCACCTCTTTGGTTCAGCTCAGGATGATTCTGCGGTGCGTTTGTGGTAGCAATGAGAATCTGGTGCAGATGAAGAACACACCATGCAAACAAAAGCCTTTTCTGAACATTTCCAGTGCTACAAAAAAAAAAAACGTGCTCTTGACCAGAAAATTTCGGCTTCGGTCAACACCGTGGTCTGGCACCGTTTTATTACCGCCTAAACCTTGCGACGTTCCTAAGCAACCTGAAGTGTCCAAGGTAACCATGTGTTATGAGCGGCGAGGAAAGTTTTTAGGTTGTACTTCAAGGGCAAAGACCAAAATTAATAGCAAAAAACAAGGTTCAGAGGTTCATGAGTAGTGTGGTACTCAGGGGAAATAAAAGACAAAATTGAAAAAAAAAAATAATAAAGAAAAAACAAGCGGGATGTGGATGAAGCTGCTTTCTTAGGAACAAAGAAGCGAAGCATTCGGCTTTAAATCTTGTTGTTTCTGACTGCCAGCGGTTAAAATTCTCCCGGGGTGTGGTGTGAGGTGCAACACTTTGAAATTGATTTGAACGTGTCATTCGGAGGAGGTACCGCTGGTGTTCTATTACTCTGTAAGGAGCTGAAAAACTACACGAGGAAGGTTGTTTGGACTCCATGATACCACACTGACGAGACGGCTGCCAGCTTTGAGGCAATCTTCAAAGCAGTGGTGACCAATTAATTTTGTTTTTTTATACATCACAGTTTGGGCAACTTCACTGTGTTACAACATATTATATTATGATGAATGTTTGTTGCGAGGAAACTCCCAGATTCGGTGACGCGATCAAAGGAGAGCTAAGGAAATGTTTCACCCTCGACAGCACGGTGACGGCAGCCATAATTAATTAATTGTTTGGCACAAAAAGCCATCAGAAACATAGGCTGTGTAAAAAAATGCAGTGAGATAAGCTAGTCGGGGTTTTCCGCATGATATCAGCAGCTGCTTTTAGTTCCCTTTAAGCACATTTGAGATAAACCCCAAAGATAAAAGCCTCTACATTCAAATCTGGGTAATAGTTTTTCAACTCTCCCTACAAGAAATTTAATTTAATTTGAACCAGAAAAGATCTCTTCTCTTCTTGTGTGTTTGTTCTTTTTTCCATTCATTCACTTGGCAGATACATTCATCCAAATTACAGCTTTGCCTAACAATTATTTTCATTTCTTTTCTTTAATAATCTGTTAATTGTTTTGCCTGTAAAATGACAGGAAATACATACATGCCAACAGACCAAGGTGACATCTTCAAATGTTGTTTTGACTGAATATGTTCAAGGTAAAGCATCAAACTTTCACATTCTGGAAGCTAGAATTGGCAATTATTTAACATTTTTACCTTTTCAGTCATTGATTAAAACCCTAAGAACTCATCTCTGCTTATTAAAGTTACATATTTAGAAGCTTTTTTTCCATGGAAACGATCCCTTTCTACATTAAAACGGCTTCGATGTAACTCCTTTATGCCAAACAATCACTAGCTGTAATATTGGAGTAGCTCCACTGCACTGATTCTGAAGAAGAACGATGATACAGAAAGCCTGCAAGTTAACAGGATTCTTTCTTTAGATTTGTTATATATAAAACCCTGACTGTCTGAATTTGTGTTTTTTAGACTTTTAGCCACACGCTGCGCTGTAAAAATGTGAATCCTCGGCCATTACTGCTTTTTTTTGCTCATGATGCGTCTTCCAGCATTTAAAAAACACCATATGGACGCGCTAACAAGGGAAAAAACTTGATGTTCACCAGAGGGGTTTTTGAAAATGTTGTTAAATGAATATATTTTCCAAGTGGTCTCCTGTGCCTGCATCCCTTCCAACCACCTGCCTTTATGTGCAGGACATAAATGCATTGCTTCCCTATTATGCGTCTCCACAAAATTAAAACAAATTAGCAGCAGGTGAATGTACTTTCTGGGGCACAGGGTTGAGTATTTATACCGTTTTATGCTAAGCAAACCAGAAGTGAACGCTATTTTTAGCAGCAGCTTTGCGTAGGATGGCGTTAGTGCTGCAGAGCGAGTGTAGCCGGGACCATAAGGTCTCAATGACACCACAAACACAGGTGGCCGGCCCTCATCTGGCAGCAGCGTGGGGCCTGAGCTGGATGGAGGAGCTGCACTGCCAGAGGACGAGGCAGGCTCTCACAAAAGCAGCAGAAAGAGACAAAGACACCTGGACAGGTCACCCTGGACCATCGATCAGAGCCTCCGCAGCCAGACGGGCTGCTCTGGGGGTTGAGGCCCCGACGCAGGACAACATTTCCCTTGACCTGTTCGACAAGCCCGCTTAATTGTAAGTGGATCAATCGTGCTGCAGATAGTGAGAGAATGAAACAGAGAGGTCCACTGAGTGTCATATTGATTGCTTTTCTAATGACCAAACCCGTCTCACACACTCGTCTCCTCATAGACATCCAGCTAAAGCGTGTGTGTGTGTGTGTGCCTGATGTTCAGATGTTTTGTAGATGGCAGTCGGATAGCTCCCAGTACGCAGTGTAACAATAAGCCAAAGCAAGCACTCGAGTCTGAAGGTCTGCAGACAGCTGTGTGGACGCCACATATATATATATATATATATATATACATACGTGAAGGTAGAAATGAGACTCTGAAGACTCGTAAAGGTCAAACAGAGAGCAGACACTCAGGCATGGCGGTGGCTGGGGTGGTAAGAGTGGAGGTACAAAGCAGTGAGCGAGGCAAAGATGCATAAAGCGGAGCAGTGGGAGAGGGAGGCAATGTGCAGGCTTCAAAGGTGGACACGTAAACTGAAATGGGAGCTGAAAAAAGACGCACAAAGGTCATGGTTTCACTTTTCCATCGGTGGTATTTTTGAGATCTGATTTGGAAGACTTTAAGAAATCATGGAATTACAAAGTACTGATGCTACGGTCACTGTGGAAACCCACAAAAGAGGGGAAATGTGCAACAGATTCAGTCTTTAACATCCAACCAACAGTCCAACATGAAAAGGTATTTAATTTAAACTGAATTTAAAGAGAAAAGCAGCAAATCTTAAAATCTGAGAAGCTAGAACCAGTTAAGTATTTTTCATTAGCCACACTCGTAGCGTAGCTCTATAGCAGTGGTAATTAGTCCCTAATTACTCTCGACTGAGTACACGTCAACAGCCTTTAAATCCTTAATTTGCAGAAAAAAACATGGCTCATTACTATACTTAATGCAAGTCAGATATTTAGTTTATTATTTTATTACTTCTAGCTTGTTTTGGCTGATTCATTTGTTTTTCTTCATTAAAAACTGTAATTATTGTTGCCTTTTAATATTTTTACTGTCTTTCTTGTCCAAGTTAAGAGTTTCTTTGCCTGCATCTTTCATTGTCTTACCTCGCTGTAATGTAATGCGGTCTGAAGCCTCAGTGTCCTCGGAGTTTAAATAAAGGTTGAATCAATTAAATGTTTCTGTCTCCATCATCGGGTACGAATTTTGCCCAACACCCATAAAACTGATGTCTTTATTCCCATCAGCCCTCATTAGAGCTAATTAGCAAAGTCCGCCACATTAAACTAAAACTGTGAACTCGCTAAACATAAAACCTGCTCACCCTCAGCATGTTAGTGCGATTATGGATTTTATTACGTGATAAATCCTGTAAGTGACTGATGATTCATTTTCTAAAAAATCTGACTATAGTAAATTAATTTGATGTCCACTGACTAATTATTTATTTCAGAACTATTGTACGTGATCTGCATCATATTAGTTAAGACCATGTAAGATTTTTTGACACTTGTGCTGGTGTGATATCAACACGAACATCTGAAGTACGTTGAACCTTTCATTGGTTTTTTATAACCATAGCTAGAAGTAGAGAGAATTCTACATATTTAAAATATTTTACTACTTACATTTTAATTTCTTTCTATACTTGTTTCCTGTCTGCTCTGTGTAAACAGCTGGCGGTTCAGCCAAAAAAAAAAATCACAGAATTTTTGTCATTTCACAGTAGGTTGCACCTGAGTGACTCGTGGCTTATTTATTGCAGCGAGGAGTGTAGAATTTTTAGTTTTTCACAGATTCTGGTTAAATCAAACACTTTATTTTTGGCAAATTTTTAATTGAGACATGTAAAATTTATGTAAGATGTATTTGAGTTTACCAACAGAACTGTATGTCAGAGATGAGTAGTTCAAGAACTGTCAGAACTCTGACATTTTTTTACAGTTTCTTGCACTTTTTGTAAAAGATTATTTTTAGTTTTTAGTTTAATATGTGAGATTTGGTTAAGTTCTGCAATGGAATAGTGCAACACAGAGAAATAAGTTAAAAATCTGACAATTCTCTCTCATTTAACCCTCCTGTTGTCCTCATTTACAGGCACCAAAAAAATCAGCAAAAAATAAATAAATTAAAAAATCATTCACATTTGGAAAGAAAATTCTTGCAAATATTTTCAATAAATGAGTAAAAATCTTTTTAAAAGTCCTAAAAATATCTAAAATAATTACAGATATATCAGTAAAACTTGTCATATTTTCTTTAAGAACATTCACTAAAAAATCAACCAAAATCCAGAGACATTCACTGGATTTTGGTTGATTTTTTTATGAATGTTTTTAAAGAAACATTTTTAACATTTCTTTTTTTCCACCAAAAAATGTTCAAAGATTTCCCAAAAATGTTGAAAATGTGGACATCAGAAGTTTCACTGTGAAAATATATATATTTTTCCCACATTTTCAAACTTTAAAATGTGTCAATTTTGACCCGCAGGACAACATGAGGGTTAAGTTTGTAGCTTGGAAAAAAAAGGTGTTGTTTTAGCTACTGTTTTGTTAAATAAAATGCTTTGTAAACTAGTAGGTTTTAGGGTTCAGAGGTTTCATGTTTTAAGTCAAAAAATGTCTAAAAGGCAAAACAGACGTGGTTCCATCTTTCTCTTCTCTTAAAATTTAATTTTTGTCAGGACCAGTACCCGGCAGTTTTTACTCACATTTCACTGCCATGTCCATATGAGCAAAATCCAATTGTTGGTTCATCCAGATTAAGTTAAAAGTTCAACCACAGCCTTTGTTGTCTAGTTGTCACAGATCACACAGAAGCAGTCTCACAGAGGAAACACTCAGCAAGCCATGCAGTGTTGTGGAAGGAGCTGCGGGTCGACTGGGTTCAGACTCACTTCCTGGCTCGGTTCTGGACGGCCTGCTGCTGCTGCTGCTGCTGTTGCTGCTGCTGCTGCTGCTGCTGGACCTGCTGGGAGGGGGCGGGCCTCTTACGACTGGGCTCCATCACCGGGGAGGGCAGGCCGGGCCGCACCGCCGGGCTCCCTCCGTACGGTGGGCCGGGGGGGCCCATGGGAGCTCCCTGGTGGGGCATCCTCGCTCCAGACGGCATACCAGGACGCTGGGAGGAGAGCGGAAAAGAGAGAGGTCATAAAAACATTCTCCACTGTGTTTTCTGATTAATTATAACCACAAATTGCGGTTTCTAAAAATACGACAAAGTAAGATCAATTGCAACTTTTGTGCTTTTTTCCTCCTGGTGGATTGAAGGTGGGGAGTTTTTTTTTTTTGTAAACACACCTATCTACTCTGACAAAATCATGAATTAGAGCTTCAACAAAGAGCTTCTAATCCAGACGCCACAGACTTGACCTATTAAAACACAAACAGCGAGTTCACAGTGCTACATATTTTGCCTGTCTCCCGTCTTTGGCAACCTCTGGCAACCTTTCAGCAATCAAACAACAGCAGCTTTGCGCAATTTGGTGACGTCAATTTACACGATTTCTGTTTGGAAATGTTTCCATCCCGGGCCACAGTCATGAAGATAAAACTGCTCTGTGAAGCTTTAAAAGGGAGGAAGGGATTTTTGGTTTGTCAGATAGTGACATGAAACATGCAGCGTGTCATTCGGGCCCCTTTTTGTGGTGTGAAAATAATGTGACACCAGAGCCTTGTCCTGTTTAAAGACACTAACTCTAATTTCCACAAAATGCCAGAAACAAAAGCGGCCGCACCGACAACAATCGCAAACGTCTTGTGTTCCTTCTCGCTCTCTTTGTCTTCTCTAAACAAGAATCATGTTTGGCAGCTGAAAAATAGACTAAATGGAGATTTTTCACAACGTGTAAACTCTGCCACATGCACAGTCAAACACACACCTCGGAAACAATGCAAACAGTGTCAGAGCCCGTAGTCCCACACTGCCGTCCTGACGCCTGGGAACAACTGGAGAACTCTCACCTGTGCTTGTCACTCCCATGGCAACAGCTGCCTCCCGCCTCGGTTTATTATCCGGAGCTGAGCAGGGGTTTGAGCGAAAGAAAGGAAACGTCTGACTGCTGTCTGTGGAGGAGCCCACCAGAACACTTCCACTGAGAATAACCAGTCCTCTAATTAAAATTAAATTACTTTAACCGATCCGTGGAGAAGAACAGAAGAAGGATTCAGATATTACAGCGTAAAACACATACGGGCTGCCTTCAAACTCTTTATTATTAATGCTACCGAGACACTGATGTATCAGCAACATTTTAACGGTTTAATTAAAAGCAGATGATTTTATTTTATAACGCGTCGGCACAGATGAAGTGGGCAGCTGTACCAAAACCATCAGAGACACCAAGGAGATCATTTCTGTCTGATTTGATGCATCGATTCTTTATTCTGCGCCTCTACTGTTAAATCTAAACTGAAACGCTCCCTGAAGAGCTCTGCATCAAAACTTTGTCACTAAAAAAGAAGTTACAGTATTTTTTTCTATTTCAATCACTGTATTTTCTGCTTACATTAAATGTAATAACATTCCTGTGACCCTAACCCTCAAGCAGCAGCACTGTCAAGGCCACTACAGCTGTCCCTCCTTCATGTGAGTGCATATATTTATCCACTATTTAGCCCCTGTAAAACTTATATGATGGAAGGAAAATGTGTGTCTGCAGCCACTCCCCTTCTTCATTCATTCATTCACTGATCTCTTTGTAATGGAGGCAATAGTTTACTAAATAGCGACCAATAATCCAGATTTATCTGCTTAGCTGACCATCTGGAAAATGTGACGTTGCATTGTGGGATTGTACGTAGAAAGTGGCTTACATGCTGTGGTCACCACTTTGTCTGCTTCCTTTATGACTAAAAATGAACTTTATCTAGACTTTGTGATAACTCACGATGTATTTTACACATCATAGAGGAGTAAAGCTTCAGTGTTCCGCCCGCGGGACGCTTTGAGATCAGCATAAGCATTTACTTAAATGTATGAAGCTGCAAACGCAATTATACAAACACTATACGCTGATGGAAAGCTTAGATTCTCATGAATCCGCCGGTATAAACCACTTTCAGATGTGATTACCACAGCGGGTAATATAAACACATTTGTCCGACAAACAACCAATATCCATCCATCCGTTCTCTATACACGGCTTCAACGTACACAGCGCGACTCACATTTCCGGGTTCATTATTACACACAGATGAAAATATTCCACAAAAAACGGCCATAATCCAACCTTGAACATCCAGACGACACAAACCAGTAAACTATTTTGTCCAAAACATGTCTTGAAGACGGTATATAATCCACGAATAGGTCGTTTTCAAGGAAATGCACCTCGCGATGCGCGTCCAATATTCTCTGTATTTCTCGTCATATTTTTATTTACAAATAAAATATTAGCGATTTTTTGTACTGAAAACGGCTGGAACTGACTGCAGCTTATAGGGCTACCTGGAATAATTCAATACCCCACTCATCTCTGGTTGACGGTATACTCACATGAAGCATTGTTTTTACAATAACTTCACATTAAATCAAATTATAATCAGCTAACTCAGGAAATCTAGTTAGAAAGTGAAATATTTGTCGTATTTTCTTGTGATTTCATTGCATGGAAGCTTAGTCTGCAATCTCTTTGTCTAGATATTAGTACGTCTGCTGGGTTCAGATTTTATTTTAATGTTTTACTGTTTGAATAAAACTCTAACACCTGTTGGGCTGCCAGCTATCTGTAAAGATTGGCCAGAATCATATTATTTACTAGAGCCACTAACTGCCAAGACAAAATCATCAGATTTTCATCTTTGCAGCTTGAATTTCCTTCAAGAACATAACCAAATCCAAGCTTAAAATCCTGTCATATTCTATACTAACCAGATTCTGTTGAAGTTTTGCTGCTGCTCCAACGACTTGGACCGCTTTGCTTCTTTACATTAGCTCTGCCCCAAAACACTGATTAATTTCAGCTTCTTGCTAAATATTTACTACTTTGACTTGGCATGTAATCCAGGCTGAGTGGGTCTATTTGTTTATTTTTTAAGCATGATTGTCTCGTTTCCTGTTTCTGTCCTTAAAGTGTTCCTCAAATCTGTGGTCAACATTTGCTGTTTCGAAATAAACTAAACCTGACTTAAAGAGCGGTAACAGCTGTCAATATGTCCAACAAAATGTGACGGAGTTAGACGTATAAATTAGAATAAAACGGAAATAAAGAAAGAGAGTGCAAACATTTTAAATATGAGCCTCACAGAGTGCATATTTAGGATGTTTTTATGTAAAGCACATCGAGTTTCCCTGTAATTGAATGTGCTTTATAAATAAAGCTGCCTTGCCTTGAGTAAAGCTATTTGCAATGTGAGCACAAATTGATCTACAAATATGAAAATCCTTGCCACATTTTTAAATACACCGTATGTGTATTCTCCTGCACCTTTCCATTATTCAGAAAAGCATATATGACGTTACTTGTTAATCGTCTTCTTCATTATTGGGACATTTTGAGCACATTTTTGTTTGCTTTAATTACATTTCCATTTGAGTGCAACTAAGATTATTCTAACCTACAACATCTGCAGTCTTCCTATTGCAGCTACGTACATCTGAATGTTGTTGTTTAAGGTGTGCAGAGTCGTGAAAGCCCAGATTTGTACCCATCAAGCCTGCAAAACCAAAGAAAAGGTCTCGGCACAGAAACTGCGGCTCCATTTGTTAAGAGAATGCTGGAGAAAGAGGACAGCTGAAGGATACAGATCAGGGCTTTCAGAACCTCACGTATGCTCGCATTTTTCCAGCATTTGTCACCTCCGATTACTGCACATACATGCACACATCTGAAGCGATCTTTAGACCGTCCGCAGACACGCCGAAAACAAACAAAGAGGAAATAAACAGCAGGGAGGGCACAATAAAGAAAACTAGATATTAAATCCAGCCAAAACAGAAAAGAGCCTGCATTCAAAGGGGAGGTTTAATAAGTCAGAACAGATTACGGCAGCGTACGACGGGTAAAGACTGACGTATTATGTGCCCTTTGAAATGGGCCGAGCAGAGATCCTGTGATAAGCAGCCCGAGCAGACGCTGCTGTCACTCTGGCCGAGGGGGATGGGATGCAGGGGGTCACTGCAACTGAGACGGGTCTCCAAACAGGAGAGGATAAAACAGCATATGGTCGGGGGGCCTCCTGCTCCAATGTTGTCACCTTGCGCAGTCTTAAGAGACCTCCTTTTTCTACTTCCCATAAGCCGGACACCAAAACAGGCCAGACTTCCAGCAGACACACCGCAAAAACTCAAAATCTTACCAAGCTTGTCTGTCTTATTTTTAGTCATAATGTCTCATCCCACTTGATTCAAGATAAATTTACTTAACAAGTGACATTGTAGCAAGTTAGAAGGACTTGTTTTAAGACGATGCATCTTAAATTGAGTCCATCTTGAAATTATCTTGTTTTGAGTTGTATTTTACAAGAAAACTCAAAAGAAGCTTAATCCTCGTGCCGTCCTGCGGGTCAAATTGACCCGTTTTAAAGTTTGAAAATTTGGGAAAAAAATATTTTCACAGTGAAACTTCTGATGTCCACGTTTTCAACATTTTTGGGAAATCTTTGAACATTTCTGGGTGTAAAAAAGAAATGTTAAAAATGTTTCTTAAAAACATTCACAAAAAAATCAAACAAAATCCAGCGCTGATTCTTGATTTTTTTGTGAATGTTTTTAAGAAAATATTTAAAGCTTTACTGATATATATGTAATCACTTTAGATATTTTTAAGGATTTTTTGGGGGGAAGATTTTTACTAATTTCTTGAAAAATATTTACAGGCATTTTCTTGCCAAGTTTGGGGAATTTTTTAAAAATAAAACTTTTAAGGGAAACTTTAAAGGAATTATTGGAATTTTCTTCCTGAAGGTTTTGCAAATTTTCAGAAATTTGTGGAATTTTTTGCAGATTTTTTTTAGATTTTTTCAGACAAAGAAACTATATTTTTGGTGCTTGTAAATGAAGACAACAGGAGGGTTAATACACACGTGGACAAAATTGTTGGTACCCCTCAGTTAAAGAAGGAAAAACCCACAATTCTCACTGAAATCACTTGAAACTCGCAAAAGTAACAATAAATAAAAATTTATTGAAAATTAAATAATCAAAAACAGCCATCACTTTTGAATTGTTGATTAACATAATTATTTAAAAAAACAAACTAATGAAACAGGCCTGGACAAAAATGATGGTACCTCTATAAAAGATTGAAAACTATTTGACCAGAGTGACATGATTAACTCAGGTGTGTCATTTAATTGACATCACAGGTGTTTCCAAACTCATAATCAGTCAGTCTGCCTATTTAAAGGGAGACAAGTAGTCACCCTGCTGTTTGGTGAAAAGGTGTGTACCACACTGAACATGGACAACAGAAAGCGAAGGAGAGAATTGTCCCAGGACATCCGAAAAAAAATGATAGACAAACATCTTAAAGGTAAAGGCTATAAGACCATCTCTAAACAGCTTGAAGTTCCTGTGACAACAGTGGCTCATATTATTCAGAAGTTCAAGACCCACGGGACAGTAGCCAACCTCCCTGGACGTGGCCGCAAGAGGAAAATTGATGACAAATTGAAGAGACAGATCGTTGGAATTGTATCCAAAGAGCCCAGAGCAACCTCCAAAGAAATTAAAGGTGAACTCCAAGGCCAAGGTACATCAGTGTCAGATCGCACCATTCGTCGTTGTTTGAGCCAAAGTGGACTTCATGGGAGACGACCAAGGAGGACACCACTGCTGAAAAAAACTCATAAAAAAGCGAGACTGGAATTTGCAAAAATGCATGTTGACAAGCCACAAAGCTTCTGGGAGAATGTCCTTTGGACAGATGAGACCAAACTGGAGCTTTTTGGTAAGGCACATCAACTCTATGTTCATAGACTCAAAAACCAAGCATACGAAGAAAAGAACACTGTCCCTACGGTGAAACATGGAGGAGGCTCAGTAATGTTTTGGGGCTGCTTTGCTGCATCTGGCACAGGGTGTCTTGAAAGTGTGCAAGGTACGATGAAATCTGAAGACTATCAAGGCATTCTGGAGAGAAATGTGCTGCCTAGTGTCAGAAAGCTTGGTCTCAGTCGCAGGTCATGGGTCTTCCAACAGGACAACGATCCAAAACACACAGCCAAAAACACCCAAGAATGGCTGAGAGAAAAGCGTTGGACTATTCTAAAGTGGCCTTCTATGAGCCCAGATCTGAATCCCATTGAACATATGTGGAAGGAGCTGAAACATGCCATTTGGAGAAGACACCCATCAAACCTGAGACAACTGGAGCTGTTTGCTCATGAGGAGTGGGCCAAAACACCTGTTGACAGCTGCAGAACGCTCATTGACAAATACAGAAATGGTTTAATTGCAGTGATTGCCTCAAAAGGTTGTGCAACAAAATATTAAGTTATGGGTACCATCATTTTTGTCCAGGCCTGTTTCATTAGTTTGTTTTTTTAAATAATTATGTTAATCAACAATTCAAAAGTGATGGCTGATTTTGATTATTTAATTTTCAATAAATTTTTATTTATTGTTACTTTTGTGAGTTTCAAATGATTTCAGTGAGAATTGTGGGTTTTTCCTTCTTTAACTGAGGGGTACCAACAATTTTGTCCACGTGTGTACATCTCAAATTAAGAGGTTACATGAAAGCAAAAATCTATTTTTGACTGAAAAACTACTATTTTTTTTTTAGCATATCTGGCTTATTTTAAGACACCAAAGCTTGACAATCCTGGTAAAATAAAGCCTAAAATAAGTTTTCCCAGCTTATTTGAAGATCTCAATAATCTAAATATCACATCTTATTTCAATAAATCTTACCAAGGCATTTTTCACTTGTTCTATTGGCAGATTTTTTCACTTATTTCAAAGTAAAAGTTCCTTGAAATACATTCCTTTTCTTATTTTGAGAGGAGCATTTTTTCCAGTGCAGACCCACCCAGACAGAGACACACCACCACCACCACCGCTGCTGCTGCTGCTGCTACAACCGTCTGTCTGGAGAACCCGAGCCTTCCCGATAACGGATACAGAAAACCATAGCTGGATAATGTAAATCCACACACACAATGAGCGCTACTCTATAATCTGACCTGCTGAACTGACTCCAACACTCTGCCCGGAGCTCTGCCAGCCAGCCAGCCAGCCAGCCAGCAATCGAATCTGCCATGTGGATGGATATCTGAGAAGTGTGCTGGCATCTCTGGGAAGGCTGGAGGGATTTGAAGAGGCCAAACTTAACCCACACTGTACTAAACATATGAATCTGTGGGTTGTTACAAGGATGGTCCCTTAAAGGCTTCGATTGGAGCCCTGAAATCTATTTAAAAAAAAAAGCTGAGGATGAGGTTCCTTCAGTGGGATGCGACTGGTTTCATAAGATATTCAGTTCACTATGACAAAATCAATCCTCGCTTCTTTTATTATGCTGCTAAATGCTCTGCTCGGGATGTGACAGTGAACAATGTACCTCATGAATTCGGCTCATTCGGGAAACAATTAGAGAGCATTACCGTCCAAATCGGCAATCTTGTTTGAATATTACTTCCAGATTTTAATCACACGCTTGTAATTATGGAAATCATTACTAACAGTGATTTAGAATGAGGATCGGTCGGTGGAAACTCACAAATCAAGGTTTTGTCTAATAAAGCTTCAAAAAAACAACATTAATTTGAATATTCTGATTTAGCGGACGTAATAGTTACAGATGAAGTGATTAGGTGAGTCATTAATTATTTGATTAGTTGATAGTTTCTCTCATTTCTCAAGCAAAAACATCCGTCATGCTCTTGTGCCACCTTCTAAATATGTAATTTTGATAGACGGAGATGAGTTTTAAGGGGTTTCATCCATGACCAAGGAAGGACTTAAAGCAAAATGACAAAAAAAATACTGTTTCTAGCTTCTCAATAGTAAGAATTTGTTCTTTTTCTTTGTAGTTGTTCCATTTATTCACGTGTCAGACACATACATGCCAAAGCAGGGCTGCATTGCTTTCATTGTTTTTCAGTAAGTCGATTCACCATAAACAGTGAAAAACGTCAGATCAAGGTGACGTCTTTAAAACTTTTGTTTGGTCTGATTCAAATGTAATTAGAGAAAATCATCATTTTTCACATTTGAGAAGCTAGAAATTACTTTTTATCACATTTGTGCTTGAAGTCATTGCACAGATATTGATTAAACACACAAAAACTCATCTCTAGGTGTCAAAATTACATATTTAGAAGGCTTTTCTCCATGACAATAATCACTTCCTGCCTTCAAATGGTTTTAATGTCACTCTACACTGATGTTCCCTCACATCTACCTCCACCCATCCCTCCACCAACTCAAGCACACCAGCTCACCTACAACTCTGCTTCAACGCTGTACTACTGTGCACTACACGACGGCAAGTTGTAACATTGGAGTAATGTAGCCGCACTTATTTGGACTGGAAGCTGATTCTGAAAGTGAAATAAAGAACGCTCCACCCTGCAAGTTGACAGCATTGGTTCTTGAGGTTTATGTTACGTATTAAACCTCAGAAGTCTGAATCCATGTTTGTAAGACGTCGATTGCTAATTTCACTCATAATATGTCCTCTAGGATGCAAAAAAAGACAAATTAGACACGTTAACAAGGTGAGAAACTTGTTTTCCATAAAACTGTATCTTTAAATAATTAATAATTTTGTCAATAAAATCGCAAAAAAAATTGTGACAAAAGGCTAAAAACCAAGGTGATCCCTTCAAATCTTAATTTTCATTGACTATAACCCAAACGTATTCAGAGAAAAGCATTGAAACCGCACGTATACAGATGGCATTTTTGCTTTGAAAAGTATGATCTCTTTTTTGACTAACTGATTAATCAATAATAAGGGAGAAGGGGGAGAAAGCTTTCACTGTAAACTCACCATCTCTGATTATTTTCCTATTTCTAAGGATGCCTTAATTGTTCAGTGACATTGTAGTATCTGTTCATGTAACATCCCTGGATGCACATCAATCTTAAGGACGGTTTTATGCTGTATTAAACAGCATTGTATATGAATGCTGCATTAATGCGATGATGTACCCTTATTTATGAGGTATTTAATTAGCTGGATTAGTCAAAACAGGCATGCCTGTCTGGTTGTTTTATGCATCAACAGCCTCTCAATTAATTTTCTAGAAAGTGTGTCCTGATATATATTAGTAAGGCAAAATAAAATGCCACTGTTGTTGAGGCTTTTGTTAATTTTGCTGGTAAATCTGGATTAATTAACTGGATTAATTAATCCAAATTGTGCAGATGTCATGAACCTTTATCGGTATCTAACCATACTGACGGCTTTATGTGGTGAGATTTTGAGATATTAGTCGCAAATTGTACTAAACTGTGCTAAAGAATGTTATAAAAATTAACAAAAACAGCTTTTTAAAAAACAATGTCCCCAATATTTCATGTAACACACCGTGAACAGCTTTCAATTTTAATGAAAAGTGAACGTGGCAAGGTCTGTGGATGTTCCAGAGTAACCGAGGCTTTGTGTTTGCAAAGTCAAGTGGCCGCTGAATTTAGTTTTTGATTTAACTTTTCAATGCTGTGGCACCACTGGCAAAACTTCATCCCAGATTACACAGTACAGTTTCTAGTGTGACTTTTTAAAGAAGCGATTGAGGTGTGAGAAAAAGGATGAAGTTTACATTCATTCTCTCCACGCAGACACACTCTGAATTCACAGACGACAAAACTACAGTGTGTCATATTGTGTTTTGACTTATCGGACTTTCCCACGCAGAGCGCTCGAAGGCTTTTCCCTCCACCTCGGCCCTCGCTGACCTCCACACATACGAGCCGGAGAAGTAACACAGCAGGGGGAGGTGAGGCGGATAATGAGAGAGACGGAAGAAGAGACCTCAGCCCACCCATCGGTCCCGGGTGCTGCTGGGAGGCTGGAACACGACGACCTTGAGTAGCCACAACTATGATTGCGTTCGCCGTATTTATACATGTTTTATGTATGTAAACACATCTGTGCATGCCCGCTTTTGTGCTTCGAAAAAGCTCGCTTTGCTCTGTTCGCCCACGGGGGGAAAAAGGAAACGTCATCGCTCGCCACAAGCGAACACACTGCGCCAAATCATCCCCATATCCCATAGTATAAATATTTCTCCGTTCTGCAGTATACATGCCGAGGAACGTGCCGCAACTATTGCAACGAGACTTTTCCAGCCTAAAAATGTGGGGGAGAGAAGGAGGAATGAGGAGGGAGAGAGGGGAGAGGCAGGCATGAGAGAAAATAAGCAGAGGGAAATATTTGGCTTGGAGCAGCCAGAGCCTCATCAAGGTTAATTGGTCTGTTGAGAGGACACACTCATCTGGCTCATCAATCACCTGGTCCATTGTTTCCGAAAGTCTGTCTCTGTGCGCAGGGCGTCAGCACCGAAGCCCCTGTAATGACCGATCCTGTCAAAGAGACAATACCTCATCTTGTTTCAGTGTATAAATCCAGCCGGTGTCACTACGGCCGACATCAGCCCTGATTAAAATGGAGTTAAATCTAAAACCAGAACTCTGTCAAACAAGTTCTGGGACTTTCAGGCATAAAAGGATTAGACAAACACATACTGTCAAGTCTACTTGACCTTCTCGGTGTACTTGAGGGTTTGGAAGAGATGCCAAGTTTCAGGATCAGTGCAAAGGTAAAATTAAGTTCAGCAGACGATGGAAACCGCAGCATCTACAGAAGGACAAGGGTATTTATGATCGGAATTAGGCCATTACTATTTTCCAATTAATTGTTTGGAAAGACAACCAAAATTTCCATGCAGCATATCAATCCAAAGTAATGTTTTCAAGGTTCCTACAGACTCTTGGTCGTCTGTGATTGCGCCACAATCTAAAGAGAAAGCTCACAGAAATTATTTCCACTGATGTATGCAAAAGCGCCGGCTGTTTTTACAGGCACTTTTTGTATTCAGCTATCCAATACTTCCTCTCCAGACCATTTGTGGTATTCTTTCCTCTGTTAATGTGTAGAAGCCCAATGCACCAACTGCATATCAACCAATCCAACATGTTCAGCAATCCCAAAGTTGCTGTACTTGTTGTAGAAGTACTGGTGACTATTTGGGTAAAATAATTACCCTCTAAATTTAATGCAGACCCTCATCCCTGTTGTGGAAACACACTCAGTTCCACCAAAGGTTCCTATGGGAAGGTTGTTGTGGTAGAAAAGACACTAAAGCAACACAGCATCAACTTTGAGAAGCCAAAAAAAAAAGTGAAGTTCAGGCAATTTTGCTTACTGATTATGCAAACTATTTCTAAAATCTAATAGCCTTTACTTCTGTTAATCATTTCAGCTCTTTCCAATCCAGGAATCGGACCGTACATGGCATCACAAGCTGACTGGAAGGAGTCGCCAGTTGATTTTTAGGGTAAAAAATAATCAAGACAAAACCCTACTATACAAAATTCTGATTCTTTTCTGAACATTCCTCCAAATTTTGTGTTTTCCTTATAAAATACTGTGTACTTTTACTCATCCAGGTCTATAAGCTATTAAAATTAGCATCCTAGCACCGACCTCAGACAGCCGTGTTACTGGTTCAACTCAGGCCTTGACTATACTCCCTTGTGGACGCACACAAACAGCTGCAAACATCAGTTATTATGATATTACTTTCTAGTCTCATTGGGTCCAGTTGAAGAACATTGCTCCAAACGTGCACCATTTATCTATTCTGCACATGAACGCTAATGTTACTGTAGCAGCTACGAGGACGGTCTGCGCTCGTGATTCCACGTAGACTCTAGCGGACTCTAGCAGTTGACAAAGTTCACGTCATTGGTCCATAACGGTCACTCGTTTATTCATACAATAACTAATTAAAATAGTAACGATATGAAATGCAGTTTTCAGTTGAACAAATATAAACCACAAAGCCTTTTTCAGGGTCTCAGCAGTGACGTCAGTTTCAGTATGTGTGTAAATGTGAACTTCAGTTCAGCTTAACCAGGAAACTGAAACCAAAATGTGGCTGCAGAATTAAATTTAAGAGAGTAGAAGGTAGATTTATGATATTGTCTGTGCCAGATAAGCTGCATTATTTTAAAAATAAAAAGTAATAAATAAAAAGTTCCAGCTCCATTGATATTTGCAGAAAAAAACCCTCAAGACGTACATGTTTTTCATGACTTTTGTTAGCTCTTAATGGACCTAAATTTCAGCATTTTATATTAATTTTAGATTAACTTTGACTTTATAACTTGTTACCTTATTATTCATTATTTTAATATTTTATATTATTTATTCTCTTTCATAAATTGCACTTATTTCTTTTGCTGCCTCACTTACATTTTCAGCAATCTGGACAAAACTCGGGTTGTTTTAAAGGTGCCATATTAGCCAGCTTGATTTAATTTGGTCTCTTGCCCTTCATTGCTCTACTGCGGATTCTTTAAGAAAAAATACTGAGAAAATATTACAGCTGAACTACTAGTGAACTAGTGAACACTGTAGCAATTGGGAAATTGTTCAATTAGTGACTGATCGTTCTGCTTGGTTTACAAGTAAAACAGTTTGTAAAAAAATCTCTATACATTCTGTAATTCCAGTGACCTCAGTTTGAATATGTTTGCTATAGAACTGAACATCTGTTGGGGTTTCATGTGTTTTCTTTCTTTCTTTCTTTTATTTTGGACAAACAAAACAAGACATTTAAGGGTTTTGCGCTGAGCTTTGAGAGGTTATGATAGTTTTTTTTAAATGCACCGACTGAACGATAAATCAGAAAACAGCTGGCACGTGAAGCGATAGTAAATACAAGTCTTAACTGCAGCACTAAAATATTTAACAGAGCGTAGACACAGCATGAGAGTCAGGCTTTGTTCTAAAGGGTCACCGGCATACAAAGGTTGGGAAACACTGCCAGGAATTACATGTTTATTTACACACTTGAGTCAAAGTCAAATGTGCTAAAAGTCCCAACAGGAAGAGAGAGACTTTTTTCTTTTCACATCAGTCAAATTCACGACCAAAACAAACCGCTACTGTACTCCATGTGCTGTTATTAATGTGCTGTGTGAGGCTCAGGGTAATAGTTGCCTAACCTCTAACCGTGAGCAACACTTGAGTTGACATTTCATGCTAGCTCCACATGAATGGGGCTGATTGTTCTGTGTGATTTCCAGGATTGGCAGCCTGCCTCGGTTCCATCTACGACATTACGTCCGTTTGTCTCGTGACCTTACAGGTTCAAATCCTTCCACCAACCAACGACACGCCGCCTGGAAGGCTACTCTGACTGTGTTGTTTTGAGTGGACTCGTCATTCCCCCTCGTCTGTCTGTGACTCCCAGGGAAGCATGCTCAGTGTGCTTGCTCTGCTAGCCAAAGGGGGAGCTGGCTGCTTTTTTACTGCTGCTGCTGAGCCTCTATTTCTACAATTATCCTTCTTTTTGTGTGTGTGTGTGTGTGTGTGTGTGTGTGTGTGTGTGTGTGTGTGTGTGTGTGTGTGTGTGTGTGTGTGTGTGTGTGTGCTAGAAATCCTCTGCTCCCCATCCTTCTCCCCCTCCTCATCCATCCATGCTTGCTCCACTTCTTGTTCTCTCTCAAGCCATCTCCTAACAGGCTGGGATCCAGAGGAGAGGGGGAGCTGGAAATAACCTTCACATGGCCAGCTTTACCCCAGCTATCTCTCACCACACACGGACTGCCGCGCCACCTCATGCACACACACACACACACACGGACACGGACGCGCACACAAGACGCATGCCAGAGATCCAGCTCGCTTCACGGGAATGACGGACAGCGCCACTCACCACTCCATGGACCAGGAACTCAAACAGTTTGCTCTTGGTGGCTTTCCTGGCTCCCCCCGCCGTCTCCTCCGTAGCCATTTGCTCAGTCCCCTCCGTTCACCCTGCTATGTCTCCCCTCTCTCCTTCTTTTGTCTTTCCCTCTCCCTTCACCCAGCCTCCTGTTCCCCTCCCCTGCTCCACTTTCCTTCTCTTTGTGCTCTCCTTTTCAGCACTGCCTGTCCCTGACTCTCCTTCTCTCTCTCTCTCCCTCTCTCTCTCTCTCTTATATCCCTCCCTCTCCCCTCTATTTTGAATGTGCAGCAGCCCTGCCGAGTCTCTCACTGTGTGTCTAGCTCACTTTTTAGTTGAGCTGCCTTTCAGGAGCCCGGCACGTCGCTTGGAGGAGGAGGTGGTGGGGAGAAAAGCAGTGCGGGGGTCTGGCAGGGGGGTTCCAGCCAGCCCACCCTGCCGCTCCCCCGCACAGCTGTTGCATTCCATTGGTAGATAAGGGCATGCGGCGCTGCGAGGCTGCCGTTTGGTCTGAACGGGGGCTGGCGAGGTTAGAATCGGTTAGCCATTCCTCCAACCCAGAGGTCAGCACACATACTCCGGGTCCGGCTCATTCTCAAAAAAGGACATTGGGCTCTTAAAGGGGCCACGGCCGCATATCATTAACAGGCTGCCATGTATGATGGAGCTGTGACGTGGTGATGCTGAGCGAGGAGGGTGATGCCGTTTTCTCAATTGAGGAGAGCAAAGCCACTTGAGCACGAGAGGGAAGCTAATGTGCTCCTTCACAAAAGCCGAGGAGAAAAGAAAAAAAAAAGTCCACGTCAAGAGCACCTTCGGTTCCTGTGTTTGAGCGCATTCGTAGGTTACAAGCATTTCCTCCACTTGCCTCATTAGCTTTTACCTTTCACCCAGTGGCCGGCCCAGAGGCTACACTCAGGCCGTGGGCTACACTGTAATGGCAAACAAACGCACAGCAAGGTGACTGCGTCGCTTGACACATGTAATTAGGGTCCACAAAATGCAGAAAAACCCTCCCACAAAACACACACACCATCCCTTCAAGGGCAGAAAGGACTTACTGGACTGTTTCTGGAGTGCTGTGATTCCTACAATGTGACGTGACAAACCATTCGCCCATCGCCACACAGGTCATCACTCCGACTCGAACCACGCACATTACGACTCTTTCAAGTCGGCCCCTCGTTCTCTCCCTCCCTTCTTCCAGCCGACAGATCACAGGAGTGAAATATTCATGAGGTTATTTGAATGACAAAGGAGTTGAAGCGGGGCACATTCAAAGAGGGCTCGGCTTTGTGACACATGACGGCAAATTGTCGCTGTTATTGTTTCCTCTTCCTCCGATCTGCTGGTGTGAAAACAGCGGAAAAGTGTCGAACCGGGTGTCAAGAGTAGAAAGAAAATTATACGGGAAGAGTTTAAACAGTCAATTAGCACAAAATATGTCCTGTAATCATCACTGTATTCAAACAAGCTCGAAAAAAATGTGCTAAGAATATACGACAGGAAAGAGAGTGTCGATTAGTTTCTGAGCAACAGCAAGAATAGGAAAAGTGTGCAGTTATTGTGTGGACAGCTCCGTAGCGGGTCTGTGACCTCTAGTTCAGAGGTCATGACCTTCTGGAGGATGCACCACGTCTCAGAGACAATTAAAAGAGAGACTAAGGTTCTTAAAACGCAGGACAAACAGGCTGAAATACAGTTTTTACCCATGGTCCATCAGACTTCTGAACTCAAAACAATAATGTTACTTTTAGTAATGCTGCTTATGTGCAATCTCTTGCCCATATTTATTCTATTTTATTGGTTTTTATTTGATTTCATTACCTCTTCACTGTACTGTATATATCTACCTTTGTTGCATATATTTGAATTCTTAATATAGTTTTGTTTTATATGCACATTTTATTATTTATTGTCGTTAATTTAGCTTGTTCCAATGCACCGTCCAAAGGCAGCTACTTATATTTTTGCCATGCCCCCATGTATGATAACAATAAGGCTGTTTCTATTCTATTCTATTCTATTCTATAGGGTGGGCCATAAGTTTCCACACATAAAAAAAAGTAAAATGTATATATTTTTTTATGTTTCAGATACCCTAGAAGATGCATTTGATGCTATCTTTGGGGGCACTTGAAGGCCATGGTGTATCAGGTGAAGATACGAGACATAAATCATCTCAAGAAACGTATCACCAACGCAGCTGCAAGCATAACTTCAGCTGTGGAAAACTCATATTAATATGTGTTTATTTTTCCTGTGTATGCAAACTTATGGCCCACTCTGTATTCTACTCTAAAAGGACCATGCCCGTTCAGAACTATATCACCTACTGCACACGATGCAGAGACAACTATACCGCTATAGATGTTAAGAAAGGTGCAGAAACATGCAAAGCAAAACATTTGTCCCTCACACTTCCCTCACATCTCAGATTGCTGGAATCAACTTATCAATAGGTAATCATCGGCCCTCCCTTGCAGCATGGGTCTGCTTTGTGGTGACACCTGCTGCTCAGATGCGTGTACTGCTGCCGTCTTTAATTCAATCTGAGAGCCTTCAAGAAGCACAAACCTTCACTCCACAACCTTTCTACTCTCACCTCAATCCATCCGTGTACACCCTGCAGTTGAAGAGCTGCAACAAAATCACTCTTCCTTGACGTTAGATTAACCTTGTGTTACGTAACACGTGCGATGGGGCTTTAATTACATTTATCATACAGGCACACAAGGTGCGCGTCTCAATTTCCGGCAAGGTCAAAAGCTCAACCCACCGAGTTTATCCATGCAGATCCAGAGATTGTGCCAATCTCCCGTTTCTACAGCAACGACACGTGGGCGTTCAACGATAACAAAGAGATCGAGCGGCTCGGGCGATGCAAAAGGGAGCCTTGAGCGCAGGAGTACCCCCTGCTGGAGCCCCACCATCTCCCTCACCAAAGCCAGTCAGTCTCACCAAATGGTAATGTCCCAGTGTGTAGCAGACAGGGGGTAGAGGGGGTAACAGGGGGTAAAGGAGCTGCAGCAGTATCATTAATCACCAACAGGGGGAGCAAACAAACAGGCGTGGAGGTGCTGACTGCTGGGGTCCATATTCAGGAACCGGCTGCTCTGAGGATAAATAATCCAGAACGGGAATTAAAGCTCATGGGGTGCAGCAAAACGATGTTAAAAGATTTAACAGATGAGCAATTTTTCTTTGAGCCAAGTTCTAAAGACAGATCTTATTCCCTAAACATCTTTTTAGGGGTTTATAAAATTCTTCACTTCCTTATTCGGCCACATGAGGAGGACAAAGAGCTCATCCTGCATGTAGTTAGCAAACTGTCTGGTTTGGTGTCTACCCTGCAACAACAGCTTCACCGTCATTTTACAGTAAGTTCTAGCACAAAGGATGCCAAGAAATACCCAAGAAAAACCCCAATACTGTGTGAAATTACAAAAACTACAAACTGGCACAGTCTAGGACACAATTATTGCTTCATCTTGGTTCATAAAACAACAGAAAATAAGAGAAAAAATGAACAACGCCGTACCTTCAACTATCTTGTTTTGACAAATAACGCCTAAAAACCAGATATATTCAGTTTTCAGCAACATATTACAGAGAAAAACACAAAATAATCACACGTTACATGCAGGAACAAGGCAATGTTTGTCATTTTTCAGTCAATTACCAAAACAGAAGCGGATTATTCAGCTGTTAAACAAACACCTTTTTGGTGAAGATAAAATTTAATTCTGTTGTTGCAAGTATTCTTCATAACAGTAAAAAAATCAAGGCGAAATAAGTAAAAAAAAAATCAACCCTGATATTATTTATGGAGCGTTAACACTCAAATCCTGACATAATCGTCTTTATCAAAGACAGAAAGGCTGGACTGATATTTCTGGAGATGGACAGATGATCACCACCAACACCCACTACTGCAGTGACCATTTTACACCAGTTATCGCCCTCGGATCTTCATCCTCTCATCCAGTTGACATCTGGTGCCATCTTCAGCAGTAAATGTACACCAGTTGATTTAAGTTGCCTCATGTGCTCAGTATATTACAGCAGATAACTCAGTCCACAGCTGCAAAGTGATGAAAACATTCCGGATCTATGAGGCGCATCTGTGATTTCACATCTGTTTGATTTGATTAAAACGAACTCAGGTCAGTTTGCACGGTTCACTTGAGCTGGTATGAAAGCCCTCAATCAGCAACTTTGGTGGACACAACTCCAGAGCTTCAGAGCAGAGAATAGTGCTTATTTTTTCAAGATTTTGGAGATTAATTCGATGTGACTGGCAGTGTTTTTAATCTTTAAAATTTGGCTGAGTGGTTGCTTGCGGTGAACATGTATTCATTAATACTTTACACAGACTTTAATATAGGATAGCATCATTCAAACTGGGTAAGCAGCTGTGAAAATTGATTGTTTGGGGTCTTTAACGGTTGATTCTTTTTGCCAAATTTAGTACAGATCTCCACATGGTAGCTGTTCTCTGTGAGCTCTACAAAAATAATCATACACAGTTCTGGTTCTGTAAACGGAAAACCAACCAAGTGGTTCAGACAATTCCACGCAAGAATATTCCAGCTACCTGTGCAAATTTGTGCTTTTGCATGGAACCAAAAATGACTTTCTAAGACAGCTAAACTGCATTCTCAATCACGTCCAATCAATCTATCTTTGTCATTTACGTTACTGCTTTACGGTTGTCGATCATATATTAGATGAGGAGGGATTCATCACCCGGTAGCCCAAAAAATGGATTTCAAACTTCAAATATGTCGCAAAAAGGTCACATTTTAACCCAAAGCAGGATATCACCCTAAAACTAACCACACAGTTTTATTGCCTAAACCTAATGAGTGAAACCAAAAGTCTTGAAGGTCTTTTTGCTTACATTCGCCTCCACCCTCCCCTCCCCTCCCACCGTCGAATGCAGACTTTATGGCTCCTTAAAACTAGAAACCTTTGATTTATGCCACAGTCTTGCCTTTAGGAGACAAAATATGTAAATAAGAATGATGTTTAGTTGTATAGGAACAGAAAATCAGCAGCATAACTCCAGAAATACAGACTCTAACTTTAAGGCTCTCAAGCAAAAGTTGCATGAGAAGATTATCCCACAGTGGTAGAAACATCCCAGTAGAATTACTAATAGATCATGAAGTTTATAATGGGTAAGACAAGCTTGGTGAAGGTAAATTTATTGTCTTGTTCTGTTTAGCCGACCACGCAAGAAAGGAAGAAAGAAAGAAAGGAAGAAAGGAAGGAAGGAAGAAAGAAAGAAAGAAAGAAAGAAAGAAAGAAAGAAAGAAAGAAAGAAAGAAAGAAAGAAAGAAAGAAAGAAAGAAAGAAAGAAAGAAAGAAAGAAAGCTTTGGCCTTGCTATGTGCCATTATTTAACAATTCCACAAAGAAAAAAGCCGAATACAAAGAGCAACATTTTAAATCGGTGCTGATGTTGAATGCACGGTTCCCAGCGGTAACGTTTACATACCAGAGACCACGAACCTGCCCTCGTCAACATTATTGTCACAGACAGATGGGGCGCACAAGGGGGAATATGGACTGTACTGAGGGCATGAAGAAAGTCTGACTGCCTCCCACTACTGGGCCCCTCTCCTCGTATTCTTCATTTTAAGAGCTGCAGACAAAACCCAGCTCAAGCTGCTTAAAGGCCAGAGCTCTCGGAAAGCTACTCAATAGCCATCAGCCACCATCAAAGGGACTGTACAAAGCAGGCGACACCGCACCTTCACTGAGGGGGGATTAGGGAGAGAAGAAGTACATTTCAGGACTGATTTCGCGCAGCTCGGCATATGTAATGAAGAGGAACCTGCAGAGAGAGAGAGAGAGAGAGAGAGAGAAAAGTCTCCCAGGATGGCTGAAAATAATAGGGCATCTGCTGATATTTTGCGATCAAAGTGATTTGCTGCGAGGAAAAAGGTGAAAAAGGGGTTTGCACAAAGCAGCACTGTTCCTGTGGATATTTCTGTTGCGATGGCATGTTAAGCGCCCAACCTAAGAAGCTGCTGATAAGGAGTTTAGGGTCAACCCTGGATTTCAGGGACTGTTTGAGACAAAGCATCTTTATCCAGACAGCGTTTATGGTTCAGCTCCTTGGCTGCTCTAAAAAGACGAGGCATTGTAGACGCAGATGGAAAAACGACGCGACAGTAATGAGCCAAGTTTCCCTGCAAGCGACAAACAACACACTGGGAGAAGCCTGAAGCTTTACCTGCTTCGGGGTATTTCCTGTTTGCTGTAGCCATGACAACGGCATAATCTGCCCTGCGTTCAAAGCTAACAGCCAATCGCATGAAAGAAACGCTGACTTCAGTTACTTCAGAACTGGAGCAGCAGCTGCCGAACTGAGAGGGGAACTATTCCAGAGCTTAAACTGTAAAAGTAAAAAGAAACCCCAGTTCTGGAGAGAGAAAAAGCCTCAGTTTGCTGTGTTAGTCAGCAGTGAGGTCACTGGGATCAAGTCTGACACAAATATACAGTGAAAAACAGCCGCTCACTATGAATAAACCCGACCGGCTCCTCATATAAAAATTCCACAGGATGAAAAATAAAACTGGCAGGATTCTCTGCACAAACTCACTCCGGTTCTCCCCTCACCTCCCACCCCTCACCCTCATCTTTCCAGCGCTGCATCCAAGCTAAGTATTAGCCCTGATCTTTCAGCACCGCTCTGCCCGGGCAGGACGGGAGACGGAGCCGACAGAACGAGGGCAGGATCGGTATGTGCAGGGTTGTATCGAGATGGAAAGAGATGAAAAATCAGATTGCAGAGAAGAGGAGAGGCATGCACAGTCTGGAATTTTTATGCTGAAAAAGTCCAGGGTCATAAGTAAATCCATAAGTATGCACACAGTGTCTCAGCTACAGCTTGTATTTCAATTTTATTACTACTGCAAAGAGCATATCCTAAAAATTAATACGCAATGAAGCTTTAAAAATGCAAGAAAATCGTTTATCAACTCTTACTGCTGATCTACAGGCATTTCCAAAATGCTCAAAGACTTTTTCTGAACACAGGTAGCAGAAAATGCCCAATGATACTGCTCTTTTCCTAAAAAAACAAACAAAACAATAACATGATATTGCATAAACAATATGAAATATTTTAAAAGCAGCATTATTAAATACTAATGTAATATAAGAATGGTGTATTTTGTGTAAATTGAGCCAGAACTGGTTCCAGATGAGGTATTAAAAGTCTTAAAAGTCTTTTTTACTGTCCCATAATCCATTTTTTTTCATGTAGACCGCCAAAGGAGGATTTGTGAAGTGACCTTCCGGGTTTTTAAAAGACTGACAGGTGTTTATTTTTAGAAAAATCAATGCTCAGCTCTGTGACTCGAATGCAACAGTGATACACGAGCTGCACCAACCGGAGCTAATGTACTGTACATTCACATAAACAGACGATTAAACAAGAACGAGAGAGTAGAAAATCATGAGAAGCAGCAGCTAACACAGTTACCTTAAGGTTTAATGGCTTCCCAGAAGAGAAAATGCTTTGTCTGTAATGTGATTTACTGTAGGGGAAGTGCAGTTCATGTTTTATGAAAGAATTAGAAGTTCTGCCATGACAACAGTGTTTTGGTGCCTTTAAAGTCACTTAAATGACAGATAATATTACAAATGTCACCTTAGTGTGATCATTTCAAGGTGCAGAGTTAATAAGAACAAAAGAAATGAAGAAGGAGGAAGGACAGTAGTTAGTTATTAAAAGCTACACACAAACTATTTTACTTCATCTCTGTTGCTTCACTAAATCATAGCTGCTTATTAAGGCTCCTTAAATCACACAGAAATGTTGCGGTGTAAAGAGCAAAATGAAACCAATTAAAATACACTGTCACCAATATCAAAAATCTGTATCTTCATCAATTTCATGATAGAAACATTATCCAACAAATCAGTCAAAAGCTGTGGGTCCATGTCACACCTTGCAGCTCTTTGGTCCGTTTGTATCATCAGAATTAATCAAATGAAGAAACGGGTTTCTTTATCCATTTTTATCATCCGTTAATTAATTAACTGTCAGATGTTCATGTTTGTGTTGTTACTTCTCAGTCTGAGTTTAGACAAAATTAACAAATGGCTTTCTAATTTCCCATTTCCATTTTTTGTGCTTGTGGTTGGACTGAACCATTAGCACACGGGGGAGTCCACACCCAGCCACGAACCCAGTGGCACAGTTGAATTAAATATAGCACATCTGACCATGCAATAAATTATAGGCTACGCTATTTTGGGAGGGTTTGGAGATGTATGTGAACATTACTCACAGACTGGAGTAATAAGCTAGTCTATTGTAATTGTTGTTATTCAGATTAGACACGGACTAGCAGCTCTTTATTCTACCGAAGAGTGTGGGTACATGTTGTATTGATATTAAATTGAAATTTATAGTCTATAGGATAATAAATGAATGAATGAATAGAAGGATGAACGGGCAAATAAATGAATAAATGAACTAAGTAATGTGACTGCATGAGTGGGTCTGTCAGTGGCTCTAGACTCCCCTGGGTGCTAATGGTACACTCCAATCACAAGCACAAAAAGCAGAAGATTGAGTCTTTTTTTTACAAATTCTGAAGCAACAACCCAAATGTGAACAATTCCAAATTAAACAGAGAGGCAATTACTCATGTGCCCTAGTTGGTTTGTAGACTAGTTTCTCACTCATAGTTATCATTTCTCAGATTAAAAGACCCCTAATGTGAGGATTTACTGCAATTACGAGACACTATATTGAATATCTTCATGCTTTGGTCAGGAAAAAATTGATCTTTAAAACAATTTTATCGGTTAATGCGCATTTCCTCTATTTCCTGCCATATCATAGACCAAAATGAAAGATAAAAACAAACAACAAACATATGAAATGACTCTGTTAGCTGCAGAACTGAACACATCGTCCACACGAGTATGTCTGTTGAGCCGAAGCCACGGCTGCAGGATTGTTTTTTTATCATCTATACAATCGTTTTGTTTGTGCTCTTACTATAAATATTTAAAAGCTCTTGCAACTTAAAATGGCAGTGACATTTATTTGCAAGCGTAAGCACCAGCTCCACCATCAACACGCACACACACACTGCAGAGAGTTTTCAATGTTCAGCTGCACCAAACTCCACAGCAGAGCACGGCGCAGTATTGAGCGTTAGCATCTAAATGGGTCAACCAGCCGCTCGGTGAACTGTAGCGCCATTAGGACCCAGACAGTTTGTCTCAGAGCCGAGTGCACAGTCTCATTATCTACATTGTGAAAGGAAGCAATATAGAAGTGAAAAAGTAAGATACGACTGAAAAAATAAGCCTGAGTAAAGCTTTAGGTGAGATAACAGTGATTAAAATGCACTGTTGTGATCTGTTGGGAGGGCACCATGTGAAAATAGGTTACAAAGCGGTCTGTTTAAAACCATAAAAATCTATAATCTTACGGTGAAAATAACACAGCGGAGGTTTACAAAGCTGAGACAAAATGGTATTACAGGTTGCATAAAATTCATCGTCAGTGCTGCGACTATAGATAGACGGTATGTCTGTGTGCAACGCCGCATTGCTGTTGTGGCAGAAAATGCTGCAAAACCTTTGTAAAATGTGTCCAAATGATGTAAATATAATGGCTATTTTATTTGTCGCTAACCCAGAGATTATTTTCTCATCCTCAAAATGTTAGAAAACAGTGACAGGCAGAGATGATGTCTCTAAATTACTTGTTTTTTCCAACAAAAAACAAAGATATAGATTTTTTTAGCATGCAAAACAAAGAAAAGCAGCAGATTTTCACATTTCAGAGGCTGCAATTACCATAATTTGGTATTTTTGAAATGATTGAAATGAATACTCCTGTCACGGGAAGCTGTACAGAACATCACAGCGCAAACAGAGAGAAAGTCACTTAACCCTCGTGTTGTCCTGTGGGTCAAAATGGACCCGGTTTAAAGTTTTAAAATGTGAAAAGAAAAGAAAAATCACAGTGAAACTTCTAATGTCCACATTTTCAACATTTTTGGGAAATCTTTGAACATTTTTGGTGGAAAAAAAGAAATATTAAAAATGTTTCTTAAGAACATTTGCAAAAAATGTTGTGATTGTTCTTAAAGTAAATATTAGAAGCTTTACTGATATATATGTAATCACTTTAGATATTTTTTTAGGATTTTTTAGGAAGGTTTTTACTCATTTTTGAAAATATTTACAAGAATTTTCTTACCAAATTTGGATATTTTTTAAAAATAAAACTTTTGAGGGAAACTTTTAAGGAATTGTTGGAATTTTCTTCCTGAAGTTTTTGCAAATTTTCAGAAATTTGGGGAATTTTTTTGCTGAATTTTTGGATTTTTTTTTGGTGCCTTTAAATGAGGACAACATGAGGGTTAAGTCACAGTTATGGGTAATTTAATATCATCTATTAATCCACCATGCACATCTTTGGACAAGCTTGGAAAACATGAAAAGTTCACCCAGAAAGGCCCCAATCTGCAATCAAACCCAAACAGTGCAAACCACCGCACCACAACGCCGCCCCTCTACCATTCTGTGAAATCAATAATTTCTCCAAGTTTTACTGTAAGCTCATTTGTTTCCGCAGTAACAAACAGCCATTGAACAGACACATTCCTCGCCAGCCAAAAAAGGAAGTGCTCCATTGTCCATTTATCCCCGCAAATAACACAAAACACAAAGCCAGGGAACATTTAATTGGGTGACCCTCTATTCAGGAAACAAAACCAAATGTGTTCGGCTTCCAGTCTGTCTAATCAATCTCATCGCTGGTGTGAAAAGAAAAATTTGGCATACTAATGAGAAGCTCTGGAGGCACAGTCGTGCTCCCAGTAAAACGCTGATGAGTGTCCCACACTAAATTTCAAACATAACTGAACAAAGTGACCGGGGTGTACGCATGTGTGTGCGAGGGAGGGTGTCCTGTGTGGCTTTCCTTAAAAAGCCAGGTCAAGCATTCAGCAGACTGTAAAAGGAGCTGATCCTCTATCAGACCTCAGAAGCTGTGATGGCACCTTGCATACTAATGGGACTGTTCTCCTTTTCTTTACACTGAAGGGAATATCTGTGCCAGCAGCTGGGTCAGGGAACACTGCAGTTTGAAACTGAGCTATTTTAGTCCTATTTCTTCGTCGCAAGAGCGCCGACAAGGACCAACCACTTCTATGGCAACCATGAAGTTGAAAAGCATCTTGCTATTCTACAATAAATATCATCAAGTGCAGAGCGGCTCAAAAGCTTCCTGTATCTCTAAATCAACACTGTACAAAGAGGAAAAAGGAGAAAAATTAGGACATACGTACATCCCTGTCTGGAAATGTAATACATATACTATATGGAAAAAGTTTGTCCACACTGGAAATATGAACAGAATCACTTCAGAGAGAATAAATCTAAGAAAATCAACATGCAGATGGCAGGTTTTTTGAAATAACACCAGTTATGCAATATTCTTTGTTGACTAATTGCATCCAAATGCATGTGTCTGAGTTGTTCTTTTCATATAGAGCATCAAAATGAAGAGCATCTGATAGCACTCTTTGAAAGCAGCAAGCAGCTGAGTCACCAAGTCTGCCACAACTCAACAGAGCTGTATATGAAATCAGAGCAGGAAAGAGGAAGAGAGGCTAAAATCAACGCATTTACAGCAATCATATAAACACATTGTCAAAAAAACAACACATAATAATTAAGTTACCATCCTTCCCGAAGGTTTATGACTTGCATGCATCCACACAGTAGGAATGTGATGCTGAAATGAGCAAACACTTTTTATGAAAAACACAAAATGTAAGGACCACAAGACCTTCAGAGGCCTAATCCCATTATAGTCAAACCCAGCAGTGTAGACACTAATTCTAAGTGAGGATTCAAAAGCAAAAACCCCAAAAAAGAGTTAGTTTTCAACGTTTAACTCATATTAAAAGAAAAAAAAATGCATTTTTGCCTCTTGCTGACAGTGACCACAAAAAATTGATAGACTCTTATGTCTGTAAAATAATGTAAATATCAAACCACAACAAGCAGCTGGTTAGCTTAGCTTTGCATAAAGAATGGAAACATTGGGAAATGGCTAGTTTGGTTCAGCACAAATATAGCAAAATCCAAATATCTGTAAAAAATCACTAATACATTTCACCTTTGCTTAATAAAACAAAAATCAGAGTTGAAATATTACACTATAAATGTTTATTTGGGCTATGTTAATGTTGGATTATTTCTTGGTTACTATGCCAAGCTAGTCAGATGCTTCACCCTATTTCCATGATTTATGATTTAACTAACTTAGTATCTGACATAAAACTCTAGCTGACTTTTATGACTATTTCTTAAGGTTTGTTGCCCATACAGAGAAGACACTCAACTGCTGTTAAAGGACATTTATGCAAAAAAGTCTACTGTTTTCTTGTTGAGAGCTAAGAAAGGCAGTAACAGCTACTAACCTCATGTTCGTCTCTTCAATATGAAGCTATAGCCAACAGCTAGTTAGCCTAACCTAGCATAAAGACTGGATACTTGAAGAAGCTGTGACTTTCATACCAGTAAAAAAAAAAAGATAACAAACCACACTTACCAGCACTTCTAGAGTTGACTAATTAATATGCTATGTCCTGTTTGCTTAGTACACATGAAAAAATAATTGAGAAAATTACATTTTAAATATTTACACAGGGATGTGTGCCTGATTATTTGTTGCTTATTCTACCATGCCAAGCTACCTCCAGCTAGCGGTACCTGGTCAACTCGTGCGTATTCAAACTCGTGCGTATGCAAGGGTTAGGGTTAGGGTTAGGGACGACAATTCAGCAACTGCCAGTGGTTTATAAATTCATGTTTGAACACCATAAATAAATAATTAAACACTGATTTTACATTCACTCAATACACACGAGTTTGCATACGCATGAGTTGATCAGTATCCGCGCTAGCTGTGTCTTTCGGTTTTATGTCTTAATGCAAACCTAAGCTCAGCACAGCAGCTAGCTTAGCACTTAGCACACAGATGGAGAAAACTGTCTGTTCAATATGATGAAGCATACAGACTGGAAATGTGGAGTAGCCGGCTTAGCTAACCTCTGAAGTTCACTGACATCGTATATAAATGCATATACAAATAAATACATAAATAATAAAAACAAGATTTGAACCATTCTTATTTTATGTTTGCTTACTAAATATGTATCTACAGCTAGCCAACTTGCTGTTAGCTGTAGCTACATATTTAGACACACACATACTGCTTACTACTTACTTTAACTTAGCTTGAAGTAAAGACGTGGGTGGAAACAGTAACATTCTCCTTTAACTTTGTACATTTAGCCAACACAGCCGCCTGTTAGTTAACTTACCACAAAGATTAGATATGTGGAGGAGTTACCCACGCTGACTGGCTGTTAGCTATAGCTTCATATGTAGCTAACTGCCACTAGTTTTAGCTTCATATGTAGCTTAGTGGCTGCAAGCTGTACATTCCCAGGCTAGCTTAAGTTAGCCTGAAGCCTAAAAGTCAATAGAAATGTTAATATACAGCTTCAACTTTATACATTAAGCTAGCACAGCAGGTTGTTAGCTTAACTTAGCATAAAGATTAGAAATGTGGAGTAGTTAGCCACACTAACCAGCTGCTAGCAATAGCTTCATATTTTTCTAACTAATTGCTGGATGTAGTTTTGTATTTAGCTCACTGGCTGCTAGTTGGAGCCTTTTATTTAGTTTACGGGCTCTTAGCTATAGCTTCCTATATAGCTCATTAGCAACTAGTTGTAGCTTCAAATATAGCTATATGGCTGCTAGTTGTAGCTTCCTGCTTAGCATGCAGGCAGGGTTAGGCTAGTTTAGCTTAGCTTGAGGTCTAGAGGCAAGTGGAAACATATAGTAGTTACAAAAAACAGACAATGTTTTGGGTGATTTAGTGGTTATCCAGTCTGGGTTCTCCACACACAGGGGTTCATGCTAAGCTAGGCCAACAGGCTCCAAGCTGTACTTTAATCCTTAAGAGACAAACACTTGAAGCAGTAGCTCTTTCTAATCACACACAGCATAGGGAGCAATAACCTTACATTTTCCCACTGATTAAACCAAAAGCAATGGTTCATGACACACTATTAGATTGCAGAAGAAATATGTTGTTTTGCTTCTGTGCAGTTTTAATGAATCATGAAATTATGCATTAGATTTTAAAGCAGGGAAGGGAAGGTAAAATGTTCTGTTTACAATGCTACTTCTGACTCTGTTTATGACAATACTTGCATACTAAACCCTCTAATGATATTGCTATCTTATTTCTACAGCATTCTGTCATGTAGTTTATGTAGCAAAAAATTGCCAAAAAAGAGCAAATTTTGTGTCATTCTTCTAACACTATTTTATAGCTGAAATTATTTTTGAATTCAGTTGTTAATAAGAAGCTATTAATAAGAAGTTATTAGAATTCCCTCAGACAGTTTGGTAATAATGCCAGAGACTGAATCATACTTTTTGTATAAGAGTGCTGACACACAAAAGAATCCACATGAAAGAAGCACAGGGCTTATATTTTCAAAATGCTGTAATGTTTACTCATCGTGTTTAAATTTAGTGTTTTCCCTTACATAAATAAAGACATTTTAATCATAAACTGAGACAGAAAATAGACAAATTGGTGCACAGAAATTCCCCGGAATGCAGGATATTGTTTGTGTGATGGTCAGAATTTCCTGGGGGAGGACAGCCAGACCCCTTCTGCTTTATGTACCCCCCTCACTAATGTTTAAATAAGATCAATGCCCATGAACAGACACAGAAAAAGAGAGCTGAAAATGCTCTTTGTAGTTCTCAACAACAAAGAAAAAGAAAAGAAATAAGACTACACTGTAAAACATTTTTACGTTATACTGCAGCGATTTTTTTCTGTGTTTTTGAACTTAAAATAGGCTCTGAATTTACATGTTTAATGTAAAATGACAACAAAAACTTGCAAATTTGAATAACTACTTTAGAGATTATTTCAATACTTTTTAAACCCCTTTTAATCCATTTTTATAAATTACCTTTTCACGGTTAATTTCATGGAACTGTTAAATCCAGGTTTAATGCTGTAAATATACTACTAAAATGAGATATAATTAGTGTCAATTAACAGAAAAGGCATTATTTCTGTTTCCTACACATAGTAATGAGAAATATTTTGTGCAATTTCACATCAAAAATTAAAGTTTTAAATATTTATTTTCTCACCAAGATTCACAAAATATTCATTAGTGTCAATTAGCAGAAAATGACATTTTTAAAACATTGATTTCTTTGTAAACTTAAAAATATCTTGTATATTTATAGAATTACAAAAATCTGAAACTGAAATATCGACTATCTTTGTCTTTTTTTACATTTATTAGATAAAACTGTTCAATTCAAGTTTATTACTGGAGAAAATATAAGTATATACAAGTATTATCAATAGAAAAATAAGTACTTATTATGTACTTGTGCATAGATTACTTTGCTAAATGACATATCTTAATTAACTACGCAACTATTCACAACACACATTCTGTCACTGCACACATGGATGTCTTCTCTACACGGGCAACAGACCACAGTGAAAGAAGATTTTTTTTTTTTTTTTAGCGCCAGCTGAAGTGAAAACGCTGCTGACTACAGCTTTAATATAAAAAATAGATTTTCCTCGGGATCAGCAGAAGTAGATGAGGCTCAGCTGTGTGGAGCCCAGACTCTCCTGCTGCTGCTGATCGGAGCACCGCAGCGAAATCAACAGCGAAACTGAAACTTTTCTCCTCACAAAGCACCCTCCGGCTCACTCGCACACTTGTGGGTCCAAATGAGACACGACTGTATATACGTATATGTGTGTGTGTGTGTGTGTGTGTGTGTGTGTGTGTGTGTGTGTGTGTGTGTGTGTGTGTGTGTGTGTGTGTGTGTGTGTGTGTGTGCGAGCCCTGTAAAATCAAAGCAGATGAGGGAGGGAGGGTAATGAATCAAAGGCATGCGTAAAAGAAAAAAAAGAGGAAGCCAAAGAAGATGGATCCCCCCTTCTTCTCCCATTGCTCCTCAAGTGTCTGTTTCCCACACCAGTCAAGGTTAACAAGCCGCGTTGGTGGGTGTCTGCGTCGGCTGCAAAACGGGGAGGAGGTGGGAGGTGGAGGGGGTGAGGTGCTGCAACTAACACACAGATGATGCAGACAGGGCTGAAGCCTTACAGTCCCCTTAAATATTCCCAACCACATCCCTCCCCTCCACCGCCACCACCACTAGCAGCAGCAGCACCACATTGTGTGCACCGTGCTGCTCTAAAAAAAAAAAAAAAATCACAATCCACCACGAGGCTGGAATTAATCCCCCTTTCTCCCCCTCCTCTCCTCCTATATTTATTTATTTTTTTATAGACGCACAATAAATTACAGCGAATAAACTCCGGTGCGCACTAATCCGGCTGGCAGGATAAAGAAAATACAGAAAGACTAGTTGTTCTAAATGGTGGATGCGGAATCCACAGCAGTGATGTGGTGGAGAAAACAAACGCCTGCTAATGTATCACAAGGTAGCATCCATACCTTTCTCTCCATCACTATGCGCTTCTCTCTCTCTCTCTCTTTTAGGCTACTCAACAACAGCAACTGTAGGATGTGTCTCCGTGGAGCTGTCCGGTCCGGCGCGGCGCGGCGTGGAGCTGCGTTTTCCCTCCCCTGTTCCTCAACTTCCTCGCGGCTTTCTTTCCACGCACACACGTCTCTCCCCTCCTATCACTTCCCCATTACTGGACAGCCGGGCGACTTATTAGCGGCTGGCCTGTGGGACGCCGAGCCGGGGATGGAGCCAGAGCCAGGATTGGTGAAGCCTTGTTCGGGAAGGGAGCAGGAGCGCAGGCGCGGTCTCTGCTGGAGAGTCGATATAATGAAAAATCACCAGTGGCAGGGAGTGTCATCAAATTATCCCCATTTTTATGATTATTTTTGTATTATTTTAGAAACAGAGAAGCTGGTTGCTGGAGGATTTTTTTAAATTATTATTATTTTTTTAGAGTGAGATGTTGCCCACATGTTGTAAAATAAAATCCAGCTAAAGAACAAAGAACAAAAAAAAGCTGCTCAGTCCAGCAACAAAGCAGCAGCACCACCTGCTCCCTAACCAACACAACTGAACCACTTTCTAATAAGGAACCCCTCATAATGGCTTTATAAGTTGGGGATAATTGCACTTTTAATGGACAATTTACTTAAGCCATAAGTGGCAGTTAGGAGCCATTAATGCGCATTCTTTTTCTTTTGTTGTCAGACTGAAAAAAATCTGTCAGGAAAAGGATAAAAAAAAATCTGAACCAAAATCCATTTATTCACCCAACTACACATTTGAAAGGTTTGTGTTTGAGCATCACAGAATACTTCATTTCATGAATTCTGGTGAGTTTTTACGCACCATTTGTGTCCTTTCCTGTGTCATTTTTTGGTGGAAATGTCTTTATTGATGTAAATAAAACAGCAAAATAGCAGTTAAGTCCTTCATTCTTTCATGTTTTAATTTGGAAGGGAATAAATGCACATTTTCCAGATATTTCAGGAGACCTACACCTATGTCTGTGCTCTTTATGTATACTGAAAATTGCATTTCTTTGTTTTACCTGCACACTTGTTTGATAATTATCAGTTTCTGAATTATTAGCAAATTTTCAATGGAATATTTATTTCTCATTAATATTTTAATTACTGATAATTATTAAACATTATTTCCTCTATAAAATGGTATCAAAACGCTAAAAGGATGATACAAAATTTGATATTTGATCACTTGTTACAACAAAACCACAAATCTATGAAAGAAAGCTGCAGAAATGTAATATACTGGGGCTGCCGCTATAAAACATTTTTATTGTCAAACAATAAATGACTTTGTTTGGTCAAAAAAATAGTAAAAATTGCAGATCAGTGTTTCCACAATTGCCAAATCATCAGGGTATTTTCATTTAGGAGCAAAGAAACCAGAAAATAGTCAAGCTTAAGAGGCTGGAATCAGAGAATTTAGATGTTTTTTCTTGAAAAATTAACTTAATTCTGATAAAAGTCGATGCTAAATTGAACAGTTGATGATTAATTGATACATTGTTGAATCAGAATTATTACAAAGCATGAAATATAGATAATTTTACCGTTTTTTTCTTAGCAAAAAAACATATCTTAGTCACAAATAATTTCAGTATTCATATAAATGGCATAAAAGCAAAAAAGTACTGGTTAGCCTCTTGAAATCTAGTCGATATTGGTTGAAAAAAAAAAGCAATTTAAGGTGGAAGAACTGCAGATCTTGTGTGTCCACTCAGAACATTAATGACTCAAACCTGAGTCAGCATCTTCAGCTCTCAGGCTGCAGGACTGAATATTAAAACGCTCCATTAGCCGGACAGCAGGATCTAAGCTCTCCTTCCTCACCAGCATGCTGCCGTAGTGTCCTCGAGCAACGACGACCTCAGGATACCTTCACCGTCTGCCGAGGAACGGTTTCCAGAAAGCGGCACATCTGGGCGCTTGAATGGAAGCTTTCTTTGCGCAGTGCAGCCCACTCCAGCCCGCCCACTCCAACCATCAGCACAGGTTTACTACTGAACTGAACCGTTGGCTCAACACCAGCACACGGAGCAAAACATATCCCATGGCTGAGGAGCTGCTTGGCATGCTGTCTGAGAAACCAGAGAGAGCTCCTGAGCCATTTTTATGAGCATTCTGAAGCTACGATATTAAATTCGCATCAACATTTGTACCCTTTAAACAGGGAAGAATGCGCTTTTCATTAAACTGCATCCAAAGGAGGTAAAGAAAACACGGCAGAGGCTTTTTAAAGTGATCCTGCTTCAGAATCTGTGCAAGTCTCCATCGACTTTAATACATAAATCCAAGGGAAACACTCGACTCAGCACTCGTTCACGTCCTCCTCTCACATAAATCTAAGAGTGGGCGTTCTCAGGAGGCGATGACATCTTTGAAATATCTCGAAACATAATTGTATTTGCTCGTGAAGCCAGAGGGATTAATATTGATCTTCGATGAAATGGAAAAACGGTTTCGGACTCTTTTTTTTTTTTTTTTTTGGTTTTCGAGCAGATCCTGAAGTTTTCCTCATTTAGTCCTGGACATCAAAATAATCTATTACGGGCTCTTCTTTAACCATCTTGGACCAGGCACTTCCACCGGCAGCTCTAGGAGGAGAATTGAGAAGGAGATGAATTAAATGCAAGAAGAGGAAGGCTCTTTTTGGCTCTTGTAGGAATCAAGACTCTTTAACTCTCCTGTTGTCCTCATTTACAGGCACCAAAAAGTATTGTGTCTGTGTCTGAAAAATATCCAAAAATTCAGCAAAAAAAAAAAAATCCCCCAAAGTTCTGAACATTTGCAAATCCTTCAGGAAAAAATTCCAATAATTCCTGAAAAGTTTCCCTTAAAAGTTGTATTTAAAATAAATCCCCCAAACTTGGCGAGAAAATTCCTGTAAATGTTTTCAAAAAATGAGTAAAAAAAATCATCCAAAAAAATCCTAAAAATATCTAAAGTAATTGCAGCTATGTCAGTAAAACTTCTAATATTTTCTTTAAGAACATTCACACACACACAAAAAAGTTGAACCAAAATCCAGCGAAATTAGCTGGATTTTGGTAGATTTTTTTGTGAATGTTCTTAAAGAAACATTTTTAACATTTCCTTTTATCTTTTTATTTTTAGGATTTTTTTTGGAAGATTTCTACTCATTTTTTGAAAATATTTACAAGAATTGTCTTACCAAATTATTATTCTTTTTAAATAAAACTTAAAGGAAACTTTTCAGGAATTATTGGAATTTTCTTCCTGAAGGTTTTGCAAATTTTCAGAAATTTGGGGAAATTTTTTGCAGATTTTTTTTATTTTTTTCAGACAAGGAAACAATATTTTTCGGTGCCCGTAAATGAAGACAACAGGAGGGTGAAGAAATATTCTTAACATTTCTTTTTTTTCCCCCCCCACCAAAAAATGTTCAAAGATTTCCCAAAAATGTTGAAGTTTCACTGTGAAAATAGATTCTATTTCCCACATTTTCAAACGAGGGTTAACCACAGACTTACTTGCTGCTGTGCTGCTTGATGTGAGCGATGGGAGGAGGCGCTCTTGCCGTCGTCTCTCGCTCTATCAAAGATGTCAGGGTTGAGTTCGGGCAGGCCGACTTCCCCCTGCGAACAATCCAGACACACAGACACATCCTCAAAGCCACAATCAGCATGTACATGTGTGATAAACGTGTGAATAGATGTGGAAACGGTCCTACTTGTGGGCGGTGATGACCACGTTGCGTTTGGGCTCGCTGTCGTAGCTCACGCTCTCCACGGCGTAGACCTCGGCCAGCTCGTGGATGATCTTCCGGTGTTCTCGGTTCATGGGCGGGAAACAGTGGCTCCTCTTTGGCTGTTTTCCCTGTAGACATCAGTAATGGACGTCCATTAGAGTATTAATACATTTCATTCTTCAATAGGCGGCTTTCTTTCTTTCCTCCAAGGACGTTACAGTGTTGGACAATTATTAATTTGTAGAAACATATACAAGTCTGGTAGGATGTCAGTGTTGTTGCTGACACTCCAAAGCAGCAGATGTGAAGTTCAAAATGGGCCTCTGCAGTGGCATATTTTGTTATTTTTCACCACTGTACTGTAGCTTTCATATATTTTCTAATTCAGGGGCACAGTCAGGAACCTCCAAAGCAGTGCAACACAAACACATATGTCCTTTTACAGACTTCTTCTAGTTGTTACTCGTGCTTCATCTTAACTCTCGTGTCGTCCTGCGGGTCAGATTGACCCGTTTTAAAGTTTGAAAATGTGGGGAAAAAAATGGTTTCACAGTGAAACTTCTGATGTCCACGTTTTTTGGTGGAAAAAAAAGAAATGTTCAAAATGTTTCTGAAGAACATTCACCAAAAAATAAATAAATCTACCAAAATCCAGCAAATTTCACTGGATTTTGGTTGATTTTTTTGTGTGAATGTTCTTAAAGAAAATATGAGAAGTTTTACTGATAAATATGTAAAGACAGTACTGAACATAAGTGGATTCAAATAAAAAAATACTGCTATAACGACCTTGAAAAAAAAAAATCATGATATGGTGCATATTCTTTATCATTACGACACCCCTGTCTACTTACATTGGCTTTTTATTTATTTTGCAGGTGACCCCATGAGCATCAGCAATATTTAACTAGATCATCTATCGTGCAGTTTCAGAAAGGAACCTAATGGACCAACATGACAATACCGGGTCCGAAAAGCTTGTGTTTTCTGTTTTGTGGCTTTCACAGAACGCTGACCTTCCGCTGATCCAAAACCGTTGGAATAAAGCGGAACATCGATTGTGAGCCAGGCCTTACTGCCCGACATCTGTGCCGGCATCACTAATGTTTCTGTGGCTGAACAGAGCAAATCCCTGCAGCCAGGGTCCAAATCATGCCTTTCAGGCCTACAAACCACTGTGGAAGCTGTTGCAGCAGCACAATAAGGATTTTATACAGGAGTTTGAAGAATATACTTGTGAGCATGTTGTATGCAAGGCCTTCTTTCTGCACTCTGGGTCACTTTGCACATCTAATCTGACTTTTTATAGCAGAACACAACACAGAGGAAACAACAACTGGCATCAAATTGCTCCACTTTCTCTGTCAGAAGGTAGTTAGAGAGTATTACAGCAACATTTCAGTAGAGACGCAGATTTAATAACCTTGTTTTTGGGAAAGTCAGAGCCCACACAAAAGACCAAGGTTAAAAAAATAATAATAAAAAGGCAGCACAGTATGCAGCAATTTCAAGACTTGAGGAAACACGTTAAAACATTTCAATAAGCAGACTTCAGAGCAGCACGGCTTTGATTTATGATCCAGTGCTCCATAAAGAGATTCAGCTAGCGATAAACAATCCTTTACATTTGCAGAAAAAACCAAAGCAACAACGACCTTGACAGCCTCACTCCTGAGAGCCTCAAAGCATCGAACAAAGCTGGGGAAAAAAAACGGAATAAATGGAGCCTATGTTTCTGACTGCCCCGCGAGGTACCTACTAATTTATTCTGGCTTAGAAACAGCTACTAAAGAGGCTGCCTCGTCCTGTCAGAAATCTACAAGCAGCCGCTGGAGGAAGTCCACTGGAGGATTGACGGAGCTCAAAAATAGCTGAATATACAACAACTGGGTCAGAAAATAATATGAAGATGATGTAAGCTGTGGGTGTAGCGGCTAAAAGTTAAAGGCACAGCTGAAGTCCCCGTCAGACTCTTCTCTATTAATCTGACAGTTAAAGTCTGAATGAACACATCAGTCACTTTTCCGTCAAAGTCAGAACTGTACTCTTATGAGGTTGGACCTGTTGACTATGGATGAATCAATATGGGTTTTCCAGGGTCGAGGCAGATTATTGCTGTTCAAGAAAGGCAGACAACCGATAGCCGGAACCATCATACATTAAATTTCCTGCTGTCTTCTTTTACAGGCACCAAAAAAATACTGTTTCCGTGTCTGAAAATAATCCAGAAATTCAGCAAAAAAATTCCCCAAATTTCTGAAAATTTGCAAAACCTTCACAAAGAAAATTCTTTACAAGTTTCCCTTGAAAGTTTCATTTAAAGCCATGATGTCAGTCCATCTATCATTTTCATTCTGTCTCCCTCACCCTCTCTTAACATTAGTTTTTCCAGTTAACGATATATTCCAGGGTCTCTTTCCTTATGATGCGTCCCAAAAATGTTACTTGCCATTTCTTTATTCTGTTCAATGGTGTCTAATAATTTTAAAACATCTTCTCTGCTTATTCCGATGCTGCAGGAAGTGCAAATGTCGTGCTCTCTTGGTCACTTTAGTGTTCATGTCTACACAAAGTGATGAGAAACACTAACAGACAGACAATGCCGTTACTTTAACAGACTGCTATATCATATATTTTTATGATTCCAATCACCCTATTTATGTGTTTATAGCGAGACAGACATTCAGCTATGTACAGGTAAAAGCCAGAAAATTAGAATATTTTCATAAACTTGATTTATTTCCGTAATTGCGAACAAAAGGTATAACTTTTACATTATATGTAATCATTGCACGCAGACTGATGCACTTCAAATGTTTATTTATTTAATTTTGATGATCATAGGTGGCAACAAATGAAAATCCGACATTCCGTGGGTCAGAAAATTAGAATATTACCTGAGGCCAATACAAAAACAGGATTTGTAGAAATGTTGGCCAACTGAAAAGTATGAACGTGAAAAATATGAGCATGTACAGTACTCAATACTTGGTTGGAGCTCCTTTTGCCTCAATGACTGCATTAATGCGGCGTGGCATGGAGTCGATCAGTTTCTGGCACTGCTCAGGTGTTATGAGAGCCCAGGTTGCTTTGATAGTGGCCTTCAGCTCTTCTGCATTTTTGGGTCTGGCATTCTGCATCTTCCTCTTAACAATACCCCACAGATTTTCGATGGGGCTAAGGTCGGGCGAGTTGGCTGGCCAATTGAGTACAGAAATATCATGGTCCTTAAACCAGGCACTGGTAGATTTGGCACTGTGTGCAGGCGCCAAGTCCTGTTGGAACATAAAATCCCCACCTCCATAAAGCAGGTCAGCAGCAGGAAGCATGAAGTGCTCTAAAACTTGCTGGTAGACGGCTGCGTTGACCTTGGATCTCAGGAAACAGAGTGGACCGACACCAGCAGATGACATGGCACCCCAAACCATCACTGATGGTGGAAACTTCACACTAGACTTCAGGCAACGTGGATCCTGTGCCTCTCCTGTCCTCCTCCAGACTCTGGGACCTCGATTTCCAAAGGCAATGCAAAATTTGCTTTCATCAGAAAACATAACTTTGGACCACTCAGCTGTAGTCCAGCTCTTTTTTTCCTTAGCCCAGGTGAGACGCTTTGCGCGCTGTTTCTTGTTCAAAAGAGGCTTGACACGAGGTATGCGGCAGTTGAAACCCATGTCTTTCATGCGTCTCTTGGTGGTGGATTTTGAAGCACTGACTCCTGCAGCAGTCCAGTCCTTGTGAATCTCCCCCACATTTTTGAATGGGTTTTTTTTCACAATCTTCACCAGGGCGCGGTGATCCCTGTCGCTTGTACACTTTTTCCTACCACAGTTTTTCCTACCCTTTGCCTCTCCATTAATGTGTTTGGACACAGAGCTTTGAGAACAGCCAACCTTTTCAGCAATAACCTTTTGAGTCTTGCCCTCCTTGTGCAATGTGTCAATGGTTGCCTTTTGGACAGCTGTCAAATCTGAAGTCTTCCACATGTTTGTGTAAGCTTCAGAACTGGACTGAGAGACCATTTAAAGCCCTTTGCAGGTGTTTTGAGTTAATCAGCTGGTTAGTGGGTGGCACCAGGTGTCTTCAAACTTGACCCATTTCACAATATTCTAATTTTCTGACCCACGGAATGTCGGATTTTCATTTGTTGCCACCTATGATCATCAAAATTAAATAAATAAACATTTGAAGTGCATCAGTCTGCGTGCAATGATTACATATAATGTAAAAGTTATACCTTTTGTTCGCAATTACGGAAATAAATCAAGTTTATGAAAATATTCTAATTTTCTGGCTTTTACCTGTAAATGGATTTGATACTTGTCTGATATTTGATGCTGCCCACAAAAACAGCAGAATCAATGTAAAGTTTATCGTCAATATATTTTAAAATATATTGAAACTGTGTTGCTGCCAAACACACCCTAACAAGAAAGAGCAAAAAATGAGATAAAACTGTCAATATATTGGGAAAAACAACTACTGTATTTGTAAAACTCCACTAATAAGGAAGGAAGCAGCCCATTAAAGCAAATGATGCAGCACATAATTGAACTGCTGATGAGATAAGCAGTACAGGGTTCAGCAGCTTCATGCATATTTTGTCAGAATTAGGGCTCATGAATAGTTTATTGCAGGTTTGTTGTTTTAGAAGGTTTTCCTTTCAGATGAAACAGCCTTGTTGCTATGACTCAGGCTTAGTGCAGACAGTCTTGAAAATGCAATGAGCATCCTTAGGGAGCAGAACGAATCGACATCAATCAAATATTGATGAGATGCTGCATTACGTTGAGTGCATAATAGATGCAGCAGAGAGACAAGCGGCTAATAAAATGCTGAACTTGTAAGATGTTCTAGTACTGAAATGCTCAGCAACAAACATCAGGTGTTGATAGTTTTTGTTGCTCAAGAGCAGTGTGTTCCCGTTACAACCACTAGGGGGAGCCTCTCATTAGAGACAGCTCTCAAATTAACATCTCAGATCAACTGTTGGGACCATCAAGCTAGAAAAATGCATGCAAGTGATCGTCATACCTTATTGGCAAGCTCAACAAGATTCTTGATCTCCTCTTCCACCTCTGTGACAAATTTCAGGTCTTTTCTGAAAGACAAACGGTAAAACGTTGCATTTTTAGTGCATTAATCACAACTAAATTTGAGGGAAAACTACACAAAGTAATGGCAGTTTTACATGACCATAAAAAACAAAGAGAAGAATCAAAATCAGACCGGGCGTCCTCTTTGAGGCTGTCGCTGTAGACGGAGGTTGAGCGAACGTTGAAGGGGTCGGATGATGAGTCTATCTGTAAAGCCTCGGCCAAACGCCTGTTTCTTTCCAAAGTGGCACATTCTTGATCACACTGAAGGCTGAGAAACATTAAAAAAACATCACATTTTGAAGAGGAATGCGATTCACACCTCATTTATTTCAATTTCTACTGAGATGTGACTTAAAAATAGGATACGGCTCATTTCTGAGTTGCATTTGAAGCTGCTGTAAACCACTGAAGGTAATCCTGTGTTTCAAGTATTTAAATATCAAAGCACAAACAAAAGAAATAAGTCACAAGTGGCCATGAAATTTAACCTTACGAAGGACAATATTTAAAAAACATTTCATCACTGATTAGGGGCTAAAGCTGCATGATCCCAGACCTCATAACATGGATCATCTTGAACTAATTGAGCATAAAAATCACTTTCAGCAAACATTTTACTTCCTGACTTCGACAGCTTTGGCTCAAACTCTTGATCGTTCATTTCCTCCATTACTCTACCTCGTCTGTTTCAGTTCCTTCTTAGTGAGCAGCAGCCCCATGTCCATGGAGTCACCGAGCTGCATGTCAGACAGTTTACTGGCCATGGCGATGGCTGCATACCTGCAAAAACACAAGTTTTTTTTTTTCCCAACTGCAACTCAATCAAAATTTAAAAAAAAATCAAAATCAAAACAGGAACTGACCTCTGATATGAATTGGCTGCTTCTGCACAGACTACAGTTTCCTTCCTTCGACCGCAGTCACACTGTAGTGCGACCTGTGAGCGACACAAAGGATTAGATTCCACTACTGAGGAGACATACGCTGCTGAAAAAAATGCCTTTGTGAGCAGACAAAAATGTTGCTTTTCGAAAGCTTGCGAGAGGAATTCCTGCAGCTGTGAAAGGTCTCATTGTTTGTGGAGCTCTTGAGTTTGGAGGGCTGCCACAGACATATTATTATTTCATCCAAGTTAACCATTTATGACAGTTGCACTGCGTTACAGAAGATGTCATCAGCCGCCTTCATGCAGCCAAAGTGAACACAGGGAACACACAGCTGGACGGCTGAACAGAGATGTGCCACACTCATGGAATCGGTTTTATTCAGTAAAAACATTTTCTCATCATGGAAATAAGTTATTGCGGCGAGGAGAAACTTTTGATGGTGGGAAAATATGCCTCAGCTCCCCGTGAATCCAATCCTGAGAGTAACAAAGACCATCTGCACAAACTTTGTAACCCATTTTTCAGCCAGTGGAAGTGCAGCTGTTCTCAGTGCTGTACCTTGGCAGTGCAGGTGGTGCGTGGGCAGCTGCTGCCTTTATGACAGGGAGCGGAGCACGGGTGGCCGCAGTCTGGACGAGGCAGGATGCAGGGCTGCTGGCAGCTGCCTTCTGCCAGGCACTCGCCCCGGTGGCAGATCCGTCTGCAGCGGTGCGTTTCACAGGGCAGCATTTTATTACACGTCAGGCCACAAGAAATGTCTTGCAGATGACACGGGATGTTGCTGCGTTGCTGCGAGTCAAAGACAAGAGCGTCACGTTCATTGCAAGAATAAAACATAAACAAATGATGAAAATTTACAGGATCGGACGACGTTACCTCATGCTTTCCCATGCACCATTTCTGAGTGAGGTAGGTGCACGGTGGACACTTCTCCTCACTGTGGCAGTTGTGAAACACTAAATCAGAGGCAAATGTTGGGAAAACATTCACAATGACTGTGTTTAAATCCAATTCAATTCAGTTTTATTTATATAGCGTCAATTAGAGGTGAAACTGTCTCAAGACGCCTTACAGAACCCGTATGCCTGAACACCCAGAGCCCTAAGGCGACAGTGGAAAGGAAAACACCCTTTTAACGGGGAAAAAACCTTGAGCAGAACCCAGCTCTTTATGTGGGGGGACCCATCTGCCTGCTGGCCGGCAGGTTGAGGGACAGAAGAGGTAGAGAGGTAGAAGGGTGGAGAGGGGGAAGGATGGGTGAAGAGGAGGGTGGGGAACAAGGAATATATAACACACAACTGGATACATGTATTATAAACTAGATGATACACACAAAGTAGAAGCTAACATAGAAAGCGATTCATAGTTTACTGTTCTGGTGTACGGCTCTGGCATTAAATGTGCTGCACATATAGCTGGTAGTAAAAATCAAGCAGTATGTAGTGTTTAGCTGCAGTATTTATTGTCATTATCCTACCTGGGTGTTCACACTCATGTCGTCTTGTACACAGGTTCTTGCACTCCGGTGGCTTCGTTCCACAGGCGATGGGTGGGTACAACACAGAGAGCCCACAGTGACACGTCAGCTCGTCAAAACCTACAAAGAGAACAAATCGTGACACATTGGACGTGAGCGCCAAGCACAATACCACAAAGAGAAAAAAAAAAACACACACACTAGAAGAAGTGACATAAAATCCACTAACTAGATCTTTTTCAAGGACAGAGTCATTTAACTATGCGGTACTTCTGAGACTTGGGACGTAAATTCAACACAGTTGGATGAGAGAAAATGACTGCAGGACTCACTGGACTGCCAGCAGGGTTCACAGTTTCCACGGTGACAAGGCTCCTGGCAGCGGTGGAGGCCACAGTTGAGCTTGTAGCCACAAATCAAGTGGCACTTGTGCTCCACATTCTGGATGGACAAGGACAAAAAAATAAATTAAACAACAGCATCACCCCATATGGTTGAGTGCCTCCCTCATAAATAAACAATTTGCACCAAATATAAACTTTTGACACTATTTTGTGTCACTTCCAGACGGTACAAAGTCGATTAAAAAGACTAAACTGGAGGCAGAGCTACAGTCTGGCTGTTGTCTGGAGATGATAGCAATCAGTCATGAACAATACTAACAAAAAACTTTAATATTTAAATTATAAAGTGGGTTTCTTGACTATATCCTGTTTCAGAAAACAGGCTTAAAAAGAGAAAAGTGATGAAGAGGAGGTATAAGCTGTATCTCTCTTCTATCAGCATGGATGATGTGTGATTGCTGGACAGGAAAACGGACGAGCCAACAGCCCTGGGGAGAAAGACGTCTTGCAGATCCACAATTCAATTCTTCCGATTTAAAAAGAGAGCATTTTACAAAGTCTACGTCATTGGTCTACCGGGACACTTTAACCATCCATGTGTCACTCATTACACATGTCTACTAGACAGCTTAATGAGAATTGTGGATATCTACAGAGGAATTACATCTAGTATTAAGACCAGATTTGATCTCTACAGTTTATTTCTGACCTGTCTGAATTCTAACTTAAGGTATCTTTCATTTCCTTCACTTCAAGATATCAACGTTTTCAATGATTAAGTTTGAACTAGTCAAAATGATGTTCTATACATCTTAAAGTGGAACTCTGTACAATCAAAGTGCAATCAAAGATATCTTGAATTAGAGTTTTGACCAGAGGACATGACGTTGCAGATATTTGTAGTTCTATGAGAAGCTGGAGGTGACTTGCTTTTCAAACAAACTATGCAACTGTAACTGCACATGACAGGCAGTTTCAGCGTCATGTCAGAGCAGCTCGAGGACAAAATTCTCGTGTCTAATGTCTAATAAACCAAGCTCTTGCTCTCCACTAACTCCTTGCTGATGAGCTCTTTCTATTTCACAGCATTTTCTAATAATATCACAGCAGCTGCCATTATTTCTGCTAACTCTGTCCAATTACTTTCTTGGACCAGTATCCAATGGGAAGCTTGACATGATAAGAGTCATAATGACGACTGAGATATCCGTAACTAATGATCTGACAAGTCATAACTGAATCACAGATATTCATAACTGTAACTAATCAGCATGACATGACAGATATCTGCTACAAAAATTCTCATCACAGAGGAACTATGACTAGTCCAAACGGTGTAGTTGTTATCTGTCATTTTAAGTTATTAAATGTTAAAATTGGTTGCGATAGGCAGCTGCATGTGATTCCAGACCACATGCTCATCTTTTCTTATGTTGTATTTCGTGTAATGTTACTAAATTGTACAACATTTTTATATACGAGCAGCTTCCCTGTGGGGTTACAGAAGTTAGTCTGTTTTGTGATAACACATAGCGCTTTAGTGTTTGTAATGTGTGCTTCAGGATTATAAACAATCACGATCAGGCCCCTCAGAGCTTCACTGAAAAGAACTTCAAGAGAGCCATTTCATAATACAAGACGCTCTCTGTAGTGCACTTGATGCAGTTATTTAAAAAGTTAATAGCCTATGACTGATGAAATTGAGAAAAAAAGTCGCTGTTCCCTACTGCTCTGAAGGAGAAAATCAAGTACGAGTTCTATAAACCTCACAAGTAAACACAGGGACTTTCAGAGCTTTTATTCTAGTCAAGCTGGACAAGATAGGGTGCCTTCTGGAGGAACAAAACACAGACGCAGCTGTGTGACAATGCTTCACAACCGCATCTTAAGTGGCTCAGCAAGTCACAAAGCTGTCACCACTAAAAACGCTGCTGGGATCTGAGCTTCCCCTCCATCATCACATTATTGAGCGCTACAGGAGATAGGCTTGTTTTTGTGCTCGATTCTGCAGAACACTCACCACACAGCAAAGCTCGCCACACTTGTGTCGGCCACAGGAGCGTTTCTTGCTGCAGCGCTTCTCACAAGTGAAGACGAGTTCATCTGGAGCAAAATGAGTCGGAGGTGAAACTCAAGACAACAGGTCAGGCAGGTGGGGTCGTTATAATCGACTCATTTCACGCGAATGTGTTGAAATCTCACCTTCTTTTTGGATTTTGGCACATGGCACCTCCTGAGAAATAAAGATACGAGTCAAATCTTTGGCGTTTGAGGCACTGCAAGGACAAAATAAATGCTGTGCTGGTTTGTCTGCCCACCTTCGTCTTGGAGCCACATCTGCACCTGACAGTGGAGGTCAGAGAACAGGGTCCACAGCTGCCCTCGTGGCACAAGTTCTCACACAGATGGATGGTGTCTGAAATAGCACAAGTTCAATATCTCCGTCAGACCGTGAGGGGGCTCAAGATAATGCACATCCTGTTTGCACTCGCACAACAGACCACAGAGAAGGCATTAACAGCAGATTCTTTCTTTTAAAAAAAAACAAAGACGATGGATGAAAAACAACACAAAAATACACAAATATGAGCACTGGGTCCAAATAAAGACAACATCAGAGATCAATTTTATTCCATCATGACGTGTTGTAAAATATGCCGTAGTGAGAAATCTGCACACCAAAAACTCTTCGGTCTCAGGGCTTAATGAGACATGATGGAAAAGCATGAAGTCTTTAAATTTTGACAAATTAAACTTGACAACCTGACATTTTGCTGGTTTCTTTTTGAGTACTCTGAAGATTTTAAATGCTCTGTGGATTTCTGTGGGCAAAGAAGCCATCAAAATCACTCCATTAATGTGTCACCGTTTAAACAGATAACCAAGAAAGACAGTTTTAATCAGAGAACTTGTTGCTCCCAGTTCTGTTAGATCCCAGTCTTTTAACGGAATATTTTTCACATTATATATTGCACAAAAGCTTTAAGATATGTCTAGGGATGTCCAATAACATCAGTCCACTCATATTATCGACACGATATCGGCATGAAAGCGTACTATCGGTCAATATTATCGTTTTTTTCATCAAACTGTGTCATGAAGCATGTAAACAAATGTGGTTGCAGCAACAAACTTTGCTGCGCCCGACTAACAATATGTCTGTGGTTTGGATTTATTTCCAAGTGTCTCCATCAGATTTTAAACTTGCGATTTGCAAATACTGCCTTTTATTTCCATAAATTAAGCTGAAGTAGTTTACATTGTTTACATTTGAAAAGTCTTATTGCATTTGAGAATGAATCCAACAGGGCATCAGAATAAAATAAGGCATGATGTGTTAATTCCACGACAAGAGAGACGTGATGTTACCTAAAATTTGTTCAACAGCCAACATATATCGACATCCATTGATATCAGATTTAGAAATTGAGAGTTGGAGAATATCGACAAAAAAAAAAAAAACACTCTCCGCTTAAAACATCCCCCGCCGTATATATAGTGCCTCGAAGTGCAAGATAATCTATAGTGGACGATACACCAACAAAATGATACATCGTCATGACAATAAAAATAATCAGGTCAAGGTCATACACCCCAAAAGGCAGATCTACTTTACCAACAGGCTTAGTGTGCACGATATGAAAGAAATTAGTCAAGTAGTTTCTGAGATATGATCCGGAAACAAAAAGTTCTTTGAAGTGCCTCAAAATGACCTTGAAAATCAGGTCAAGGTCATACACCCCAAAAGGCACATCTACATTAACAACAGGCTTAGTGTGTGCAATATGAATGAAATCCCGCAAGTAGTTTCTGAGATATGATCTGGAAACAAAAAAATATTTGAAGTGCCTCACTATGACCTTGAAAATCAGGTCAAGGTCATACACCCCAAAAGGCACATCTATACTATACAGAGATGGCCTGGGTGCAATATGAATGAAATCCCTCAAGTAGTTTCTGAGATATGCTCCAGAAACGAAATGCGGACGTACGGACGGACGGATGAACGTGAAGACGCCAATATCCCCCTTCGTGCCTATGGCATGGCGGGGGATAATAATAAAAACAATATTGGACATCCCTAGATAAGTCACATGCTTTAGGTTAGAATCAGTTTGCATTCCTAACCTGTTTTGGTATGTAATGAGAATCTGAACATCAGCAGACATTCAAGATTCAGTTTCAGAGACTGAATGTGTCCAAAAGACAGTTACCGTCTTCTGAACAATATAAGACTACAAACTTTGTGCCTTCTTACCGCTGGAGCCACAGGCCAGGGGTTTGTTGCAGGTCTTCCCACAGGAGGGGATGGGATCAGAGCAGCTTTGCCTTTCAGAGTAGCCCAGCTCCAGGAGTTTGCTCAGCGGTGTCTGACCACAGGGACACGTCTTCACCAGGCTAGGCGAGCGTGGACACGGCTGGCACGGTCCACGGTGACACACCTGCTGACACCGGTGAGCCTCACAGTTCAACATCCTGACCAGAAAAAAACAGAAAGACAGATTGTAGTTATAACAGGCATTGTCCTGGTTGGTGAAAAGCTGGATATCATTAGAGCAGTGCAGTCAGACTGACTTCCCACATATTTTCTGACAGCAGAAATGTCCTGAACCATCAAATCCTCCTTTATCAGTGCCACAGAGGACTGAGCGAGTCGTGACCCCACAGTAGCAAACTGCGATAAATACAGAAAACAAAGTCATTACATTATTAGCTCATTTGTAACTCGCAGTGTTTACACAGAGAGGTCCTGTCAAACTCACCCTGCTGAACCTGCAGCTGGCAGGGCTGACACGTCCCACTGTGGCACACCTGCACACAGGTGTGTTCAGCACAGTTGAGAATAGCACCGCACACTTTGTCACACTGGAGGGCTGAAGCCTGACCGCAGCGCATCGGCTGACTGAAACAAGATCAGTTAATGAACATTAAAACCCTAAATAACAAGGAGATATTTATCCATCACAACCCCAAAACTTGTTGCCAGAGTAACAGGCCAGATTGACACAGTTTATACCTGTTGACACATACAGATTAAGCATGTTAAACTCTTAATTAGAAAGTTATCGAGGCTTTTTTTTTACAAAGACGTATGCTCAGCAAGCAAATCTTTATGAAAGAACATAACTAGAATGTTCTTGAGCTAATTACAATTAAAAAAGCTCAAAATCAAAGGAAACCTTTGAGTATACTTTGGCCTCTTACACCTGGCTTAAAGGCATGTTACTTGTAAAAAATTGTTTACAAAATTACCGAATTTCTCATAACTAGAAACTTAAAAACAGGCAGATCTTGAGCTCTAACTATTCATCTATAAAGTGCTTTTCTATGTGAAAATTTAAACCAAATCCAAGCTTAAAATTGGGATATTTCATCAAAATGACTTTAATCTACCTGCCTTCTTTCAAAATACACTACAAATAAATCATCTACACTCGCCAGATTCTGTAAAAAGCAAAAAATTTCCTCACAGCAACCATGAAACCATCCGTGCCTGGATAGTGATTAAACTTGAGCGGGGTTGAACTGCAGGTTGTGCTCATACACAGCAGACAGACAAGTACGAAACAAATCACCATGAAAGTAATTAAACATTGACCATCTATGGGGCCACCCTTTAATTTAGTACTGATAACCCGTTTGGACACTGAGGAAATGTTGTACATGTAGATTTCAGTGTTTCTTTTTATTTCTGTGAACTAAAAAAAAAAAAATCAAGACAATCAACTTTTGTTTTTTCTTTTCTGTTCTTTTTCTTTTTTCTTTCTGTTCGCTGCACAGAAAACACATTTGACTTCCCTCTACTTCTAGCCACTGTTCTGCTGTTTCCATAGCGATACAGGACTTTTTCTGTTGTGTTATATTATATTGCTGTGAAAAATGAGCTCCCAGTGCGGAAAAATGTGACAGGAGCAAATTAAAATTCTTAGGAACTGATTGGGGTTCAGCATGGACTGCATGGCAATAAAAAGACAGCGTCATTCTCTGTAACGGCATCTAAAGATTCAAATTTACTGCAAGCGTATGTTAGATAAATCAATACTTGCTGCTCTTTCACTGGAGAGTTGAAGCTGTGGCTTATTAACAATCAAAGACGAGTGCATCAGAACACAAGCTGCCTAAGGACCTTTTCTGCTGCCTTCCTCTTTGGTGTGTGTTTAGTCATTAGTATTCTGACTTTAGGCTGCCTTTCAAGCTGACCAGCTGAAAATGAGCCTTAATGCAAATTCTCCCTCTTTTACAGTAATTTTTGTGTCAATTAATGAGCACTGAAGCAGTCAACTACACGAATACATGAAATTATGTGAAGCAATCAAAGGTTTAGTACCTTGTCTTACCACAGATGCATGATTTCGTCACAAAGGCAGGACACTGAGGACAAGGTCCTGGATGGCATAAACTGAGAAGAAAGACGACATCGTTAAACAGAATACCTCCCCTCCTGGAGAGCACAGTTTTGGGATGAACGATGTTTAAAGTTTTAGTAAAAACATACAGCATGCTTGAAATTTTACATTTAATAATACAGGAAATCTGAAATCATATCTCCAGTTTTTCCTTCTACAGTGAACCAACAGGTTGGTCTTAACATTATTTTTTAGGCATATCTCAGTCTTCTCTAACAATGAAATCAAATAAAAACAGCAACTCCTACACTGTGAAATAACTGAGCTGCCAACAAAGTGTGACTAACTTTTTCTAAAACAGTTACACATTCTGAAAGTCACTTACTCACTCATTCCAAACAATATTTTTACAGACCATTCACCCACTGTTAGCTGACTTTGGAGTCTTTCTCAGAGTTAAATCCAGTCTCAACACGCTGCCTTAATACACTGTCATCTGAGACCACCACCTGTTTGTGTTTTAAAGGCTCACATGTTACAGGGGTGATTACAGTCCACTCCACTCCTCTTCTTCCCACACATGTCACCACAGCTGTGGGGAATCTCACTGCGCTGCCACTCGGGGTTCGTCACTTTACCTGCCAATCAAATACGGAATAAAAGGAGTTTTTTCTACTTCTGTAAATGACGTGACAAGTCTTAATCCACGTTTCTATATCATTCTCACTCAAACTTAAAGCAAACTATTGAAATGTTGCACCAAATTAAAAAAGAAAATGCAAATTATTCACATTTCCATTAACTTTTGTGAATAAAACAGGCGGTACAGTGATGTTAAAAGGTGGCGGTGAAATCTACATTACTAATAACTAGAATAAATAGATGAGAAGAAGCTGGAAGCAAAACAAGAAGTTGGTTTTGACCACTTTTCAGGCAGTGAAAGAAACAGAAACAGCTGATCAGTCACGTAAATTAAGTGCTCAGTACATCAGAACTTATTTGGAGAAGTTGTTTCTATCTATATATTATGTGCATTAGCTCTTTTTCAAAAAGAATGAGGAACCACAGCGAGTGTTTAAACCGTTTAGTGAAACAGCGATTGGGGGTTTCTGATGTTTGCCATTTTATTTAACTTTTTCTAATGCAATACTTGGACATAAAGTATGTTATGGAAACTCCCTTGATGGAGTGATAGGAGTCACTGAAAATGACAATAATCAGATTTATTATCTAAGCCAGGAACAAACAGATGACTGCTTTAAGCTGAATTATATATGGAAGCTATAGGCTATATATAAATATATATTTGCATGAATGAAACCAACACTCACCACAGAAGCAGGTGTAGGAAGTCGGGTGTTTCATTGCAACATTCTGGCAGGCTGGACAACGCCATCCTTCAGCTGACTCTGAAAAAAACAGCAGAAATTTAACATTTTTTGGACCCAAACTGTAATACTGACTATTATATAATGCAGTTTGAAAACAATATTAGGAAACTGATGAGGCCTCTGTGGCTTCAAAAGGTAAAAATGCATGAGTCATTGTTAAAGGAGCCATCTCTGTAGAGCACACATACCAGGTGTTGTCTACACTTTGTTATGCTGTGAGGCTCTATTGTGCTGCTGCCTTACAGAAAGCCACACAGGGAGCAAACAGCGAGCGTAAAAACGGGCGTTTAAAAGGGCGTACCGTCTGCCTGCGAGGCCGGAGATCGAGCCCACTTCTTGATGCAGTTCAGGTGGAAGACGTGGAAGCAGCTCTGGCAGCTCCACACCGGCGCCATGACCCGGATTACATCACAGCACACCATGCACTCGTACTTCTCCTCCGACAGCTGCTCAATCAGACAACCTGAGGGCGGCAAACACGAGAGGTTCAGGAGAGTCAGTGATCCACACAAATACCCATAATTCACTTCTTCATACATCTATATTATGTAGATCTCATTTTTTAAGTGGACTGTAAGAAAATTAATCTGCAAGGACTTCTTACATTCAAGGTTTGCGGCCTCTTAATGAGGATCTGCTGCCTTTCTTTGCCTTTAGTGACCGTAAACTGAACACAATTGGGTTTAATGCTGTTAGTCAGACAAAGCAAGCCGTTTAAAGACAGCACCTTGGACTTCTTGAAACTGTCACAGACATTTCTCACTGTTTTCGTACAGTTTTTAGATGAAAAGAAAAGCCAAAATGGTGTAGCAATAATATTACACTAAATTACAGGCGGTACACACGTGGACAAAATTGTTGGTACCCCTCAGTTAAAGAAGGAAAAACCCACAATTCTCACTGAAATCACTTGAAACTCACAAAAGTAACAATAAATAAAAATTTATTGAAAATTAAATAATCAAAATCAGCCATCACTTTTGAATTGTTGATTAACATAATTATTTAAAAAAACAAACTAATGAAATAGGGCTGGACAAAAATGATGGTACCCATAACTTAATATTTTGTTGCACAACCTTTTGAGGCAATCACTGCGATTAAACGATTTCTGTATTTGTCAATGAGCGTTCTGCAGCTGTCAACAGGTATTTTGGCCCACTCCTCATGAGCAAACAGCTCCAGTTGTCTCAGGTTTGATGGGTGTCTTCTCCAAATGGCATGTTTCAGCTCCTTCCACATATGTTCAATGGGATTCAGATCTGGGCTCATAGAAGGCCACTTTAGAATAGTCCAACGCTTTTCTCTCAGCCATTCTTGGGTGTTTTTGGCTGTGTGTTTTGGATCGTTGTCCTGTTGGAAGACCCATGACCTGCGACTGAGACCAAGCTTTCCGACACGAGGCAGCACATTTCTCTCCAGAATGCCTTGATAGTCTTCAGATTTCATCGTACCTTGCACACTTTCAAGACACCCTGTGCCAGATGCAGCAAAGCAGCCCCAAAACATTACTGAGCCTCCTCCATGTTTCACCGTAGGGACAGTGTTCTTTTCTTCGTATGCTTGCTTTTTGAGTCTATGAACATAGAGTTGATGTGCCTTACCAAAAAGCTCCAGTTTGGTCTCATCTGTCCAAAGGACATTCTCCCAGAAGCTTTGTGGCTTGTCAACATGCATTTTTGCAAATTCCAGTCTGGCTTTTTTATGAGTTTTTTTCAGCAGTGGTGTCCTCCTTGGTCGTCTCCCATGAAGTCCACTTTGGCTCAAACAACGACGAATGGTGCGATCTGACACTGATGTACCTTGGCCTTGGAGTTCACCTTTAATTTCTTTGGAGGTTGCTCTGGGCTCTTTGGATACAATTCCAACGATCCGTCTCTTCAATTTGTCATCAATTTTCCTCTTGCGGCCACGTCCAGGGAGGTTGGCTACTGTCCCGTGGGTCTTGAACTTCTGAATAATATGAGCCACTGTTGTCACAGGAACTTCAAGCTGTTTAGAGATGGTCTTATAGCCTTTACCTTTAAGATGTTTGTCTATCATTTTTTTTCGGATGTCCTGGGACAATTCTCTCCTTCGCTTTCTGTTGTCCATGTTCAGTGTGGTACACACCTTTTCACCAAACAGCAGGGTGACTACTTGTCTCCCTTTAAATAGGCAGACTGACTGATTATGAGTTTGGAAACACCTGTGATGTCAATGAAATGACACACCTGAGTTAATCATGTCACTCTGGTCAAATAGTTTTCAATCTTTTATAGAGGTACCATCATTTTTGTCCAGGCCTGTTTCATTAGTTTGTTTTTTTAAATAATTACGTTAATCAACAATTCAAAAGTAATGGCTGTTTTTGATTATTTAATTTTCAATAAATTTTTATTTATTGTTACTTTTGTGAGTTTCAAGTGATTTCAGTGAGAATTGTGGGTTTTTCCTTCTTTAACTGAGGGGTACCAACAATTTTGTCCACGTGTGTATATAATAATAAAAGGCAGTCATCAGTGCGTCAAGGTGAAGCTTTATGTTTCACTCGGTGAACCACTAGAACAAGTACAAACAGTGCTAGAGGAGTGTTTTATGTTCATATGTATGTGATGAAAAAAAGTTGGTTAGACAGACTAAAGGACTAGATGGAGAGCTTCCTAATAAATCTAATTTTGGATCATGAGCGAGTGAGGTAGATAAAAACACCAGTCAATAGGTTACAAAGTTCTACATTGTCTGAAAGTTTGAGCTAGTATAATAACCCAAACAGAAACCTGAAAGCTGCTCATTGAATCACTTCTTCAGTCTCTAAATAACACTTAATAGATTTAAAGTCTAACCTGTCTGCGTCTCTTTGCTCTTGGGCATCTTGTCCCAGCTCCTCTGAGCAGGTTTGTGGTTTTGATGGTTCGTTCTTCGCCCTCCTCTGCCCTGCTGTGGTGTGTGTCGTCCAGAGCCCCTTCCAGCTTTAAAGGCTGAATCCTGAGACGATCTGCCGTGGTCAGAGTCATCCTGGCCGCTGGCTCCCCTCTCTGAGCCCGACTCCTCTTGAGACGCCGGTTTGGGCGGTTTGATCGGACCTTGTCGTCGCTGTACGTCGGTGCGTTTCCTCTGTTGATCATCATGCTGAGACTCCGCCCTGCTGTGTTGAGTTCTTTCCCTGGAGTCTAAAGGCAGGTTTTCTCCCTTCGCAGCATTTGATCTCTGACCCTCTACTGTCGCGTTGTTCTCCTTTACATGAGAACTTCTCTCATTCTGCTCTCGGCCAAACTTTCTGGGTTTCTTCGCCTGATCGTCTTGGTCTTCACAGGTTGGTGGCACAGCTTCTCTCCGCCAGTTGGGTGCATCGGGTCCATCTGTAGAATGAGAACTTAACTGAAAGCCACTCAGAGACTTCCTACCACCACCGGATCGTCGTTGCCACGACGGGTCTGGACCCCCAAAACTCCCATTTAATCCTCTATTCCCTTCTCTCCTTCCTCTACCTCTGCCTCGTCCTCTGGCTGCATCCTGTCCCTGGTAAGGAAGATGGTAATGCTCTGCATAATTTGAATTATTGTGGTTAAACTGGGGTTTGAAGCCCTGATGAAAGTGTCCATATTGTTGAGACGGATCGTAATCATCACTGCTCAGGTTTCTGTCATTGTTGTGTCTGGGTCGCCCTCTTCTAGATTTGTGCTGATGTGGCTTTTGATGCGACGTCCCATCTGGATCGAGGTCAGGTGGGTCTGGAAGCAGAAAGAGATTGACGGTGTCACAAGTCCGAATATATGTTTACAGTGAGAACAACCAAATGTAGCTGCAGTAAATATACAGTACTACAAAAACTAATGACTATAACTTTGACATTATTTTAGATGTTAGACGTGTAGCCATCTCTCCAAATCCAGAGCTTACCCACAACATAACTGGACTGGTTATGTGTCATTTCTATCACTAACAGGTTATCAGTACTGAAAGATAATTACTGAAAAGCTCTATTTCACCAGAACATATGTAAAAAGACAGACAATCAAAGGCACCTCAGCAAAGCTTTACATTTCAGCTTGTAGTTTCAACACCACACTTTGTATTTCACCTGCAAAAACCTCCATGATCCCTAATAACTGGTGTCAGTATTGGCCATGACAAACCTTATCAGTCGACCCCTACTTTGAATAGGAATGTTCATTTTGTTTTCCCCTGTGAATAACTGTTTTGTCATTCTAAATTTAACAACAACTTCCCTCAAAGGATATCAGAGCCCAAAAGTATGCCTTAAAATTGTTATCATCTAGTAGAACCACAAACGAAAGCAAAAAAAAATTTCTTTAACACAATTTAACATTATTTAACGTAAAATTATTTGTGATACAAGAAGAGAGCAACATACTGAACCTAGCGATTGTTGCTTTTATGAATGATTTATTAAAAATTTGGATCAGAAATTGGAATCAGCCTCTTAAACTACACACCTTATGAAAACAAAATCACATAAGTCTGAAACACGTTTTGATTCTGCAGAATACGATTTAGTCCCTGTAGCACCATGACATTCCATTTAAAATGGTATGTTGTGACTAAATTTATCAAAAAAATTGCCTGTGATGTCAGAAATATTTTGATCCATTGTTGCGCCACAGTTGATCCCTCAATTTACCTTTCAATAACTGCACTTTTGTCACATTTAATATAACAATATCTCATCAAAATTACCTGTGTTCCAAAGAATGCCTGAAAGCCACTTAAAAAAATCAGACTACATACATTTGTTTTTCTACAACTTTTAATTAATCTGTCTTATTTTAGAAAGTGTGATCTAAACTGCCTATACTTTCATTATACTTCTCTACACCTAACCTTTTTTTTCCCATTTTGTTCTATACATTACTCTTACTCAGCTACTCATGCACTTTATCCAACTTGTCTGGACTATCTTTATTTTCTACTGGCCTTTGTATTTTACTTTTTACATGTTTTAAATGTTTACCTTTGCCTGTTAAAGCACCTTGAATAACCCCTCTGTATTATAAGGTGTTGTGTAATAAACTTGCTTGCTGATAGAGACCTGATCTGGAAGAATCATTAACACCAAATAAATTAAGACTAGAAAATATTGTCTACACAACTAAATTAATAAAAATGTGATTCTAAAATAGGAAACAATTTATTTAACTCTTTAAGTAGATCAACAACAAAACAGACATTTGAAATATAAAAACCTGTCATTCTAGCTACAAAGCTAAGTAGCTCCATGTTAACTAGCTGTCATTTTCATCTACATGAGGTGTGCTGTTTCACTATGACAAAGTTCACGTCCCCAGAAGTCACGTCAGCTCCGAATATCCCCATGAAACTGCATGCTAAGCTAATGTTAGCAGCTAATGTGTAATGTGTTCATGATAAACCACTAAAAGTTAATGTTAGCCAATATTAGCTAGCTAACACAAATAGCTTTACAAAATGTGACGTTGGGGAATTATCAGGTAGGTAAAGAGACTCGTTTGGTGTTGATTTAATTATAGTATTAAGAGCTTGTTTTGGCGACATTATCCGTTGGGGGAAATTATTTATCCAACGCGTTATTATCCCCCGCCTCCACGAAGTGGAAAAGGGGGATATAGGTTTGGCCTCCGTCCGTCCGTGATGAAGGGGACAGCTTTTCTCGGAAACTATTACAGCTAGGATCACGAAATTTAGTGTGTAGCTTCACACCATGGACACCTTGATCAAGTTCGAAAATGAGACCTGTACGATAATATTTAACAGAGTTATGGCCCTTGATCACTATTTTGGATATAGACTCATAGACATCACATGTGGCGGGGGATACTGATGACCATGTCGTCTTGTTTACCTGAGGAGCCCTCAGCCATTCAGTCTGAAGTCCGGCTGCTGCTTCCCTCACGGCACAAGTTTGACGCCAACAGGCTGTTTTTGGGCGAGATGACAAGCGTATCCAGGCAGTCAGCGACAATGTTCACTTTCACACCTGCGTTCTGGTCGATAATACGGATATGAACTCTTTTCCAGGCGTCAAAAATCTCCTAATGCCTTCACTCACCTTAAAAACACGAGCTAGCTGAAGGCTAACAGTGAAAATGTCAAGCGAAAGCGATGACGAAACCGGAACTTCCGGTCCGCGTTTGGAAAGTAAAGCTCACAGGCATGCAAATGCCGCCCCCCCTTAATATCAACAACTCAAATATAAATGCACATACACACGTTATAACTAATAAAAAAAAAGATTCCTAAATGTATTAAGAATCAGAAATAATTGACACTTCATTAACAATAAACATTTTAATTGAAAAAAATGTTTTAAAAATCAAATCTTTATAAATGTTCCTCTCATTTTTGGTTATATTTATGTCGGGCTGCAATGATTTGTCAATTAGTTGTCAGCTATTGTGATGTCAGTAATCGGTTTGAGTAATTTTATTCATCTTCTAAGTCTAAATTCTCCTAACCCAGCTGCTTTAATGTGAATATTTTCTGTTTTCTTTTCTCTTCCACGTCAATAAGCTAAATATTTTTGGATTACAGACAAAACAAAACATTTGTCATCTTTGGCTGATGCAAATTTCTCATTATTATTTGATATTTTACAAACCAAACAACAAGTTGATTAATCCAGAAAGTAAATGACAGATTAATCGACAATGGAAATAATCATTAATTGTAACCCAACATTATTGCCACATTTATGTTTTGATACCCATTCCTTTTGTCCTGTACTTCTTTTATTCTAAATTTTTTTTATTCATCTGATATTTTAACTTTAATTTGCCTCCTGTTCTTTATTGATTTGCTATAATTAATCATATTAGTGTTGATTGATGCCAATTATATATCATGTGTTTTTAAATACTTAAAGTTTATTAAATATTCATATTTGTTATTTGTGGGACTCCCTGAGTAATTCTTCGATTTTTTTTTTAAAAGAGTCAATCTTTTGAGAGAAAAATACCAAAGTAAGGCCACAAGGTGGCGCTTCTTGTTTGTGTTTGTATCAGAGAATAAAGAGGCCTTTTCCTGAAGGAGATTGGTGGAAGAAAACAATAATAATGCAACATTTTCAGTGTGTATTTCTGCTTGTTTACCAAACATCCCTTTGTGGCACACTGTGGTGGATTCAGGCTGCACTTATGCAGTTTTGAAAAGGAAGTGAAAGTGGATATTACTGAATGAAACGGGGAGTAACTGGTTGTACTTCGACTATTGATGATTTAATATGAATTAACCAATCAATGTAACAAACTTTAAGGTGATTAGTGTAAATACTGATGTCCTATAGTGTTCTGTTTCCATGAAGTTTGAGGAAAAGGTCAATAAATGAAGTGGATTAAATGACAGACTGCCGGGAAGTTCGTTTAAAAAAGGAAGTAGATTATGTTACCTGTGGCAAATGTGAAAAACCAGACTTTGCAACATAAATACACACATTCGGTGATATCGTGCAGTAAACCAAGTTCTGTTGGGGACAATGATGTTTCACAGATTTTGAATGAAGTGAAGCTGAACTGAATTTATTAAAAAAATGTCTATGAGCTCAACCACACACCCACTCAGAGGCAGAAATATGAGAAACTGTCATTTTCAAGACCCAAAATCCAATCTGTGGGCAATGACAGCCTTTGTGCACTGACGTTAATATATTCAGATTCATTCAGAACCCCTATAAAACTATTTTAAAACTGAAACTACCCTCCAAGTGACAGTTAATCAAATGAGCTACAAGCTAAAGTCTGATTACAGGAGTCACTGGTGCAAAGTCACTGAAAGTAGCTGTTAGCTTGGAAAAATTAACAAATGTGGTTGAGTGTGATTAAAATGAACTAAAATGAAAAGATGCTATCACCAAAACAGACCACTGGCATCATATAAAGACATAAAACTGAGAAATACTGTGGAGAAATCTGATTTTTGTGTCTTTATCAACTGTTAACACTGGAGATAATGTTAGCTAAAAGAGGTTATGTTGGATTTTGCAGCTTTTGAAGGCAGTTCGGTTGAAGTGACAACACTCAGACGGGTTTCTAATCGTTAAATAATATAGATAAAACTGTAAACATCCCACAAACTGCCGCTCGGAGGGAAGAAATGACACATTACTGCTGTTTTTCTCCGCACCGCTGCTCCCTGATGCAGGCCGACATTCAGTTCAATGGCTACTCTGCAGTCACAGTCCTCATCACGCATGCGCACAGCTTCTCCTCGTCTCCGTCAACCAGGCGAGGTGGGTGGGAGAGCGATCCGTGAAGCTACCATTAAGACACACGAAATGCCGGAAGTAAGATTTTATGTTCCAAATAAAATGATATATTGACGAACACTTTCCTTGTTTTATTTGTCAAAGAACTATCCCAGTTTTGTTTAACTTACATACTTATTTTCACACAAGTCACTCTTAGTAATAACTGTTGGGCATTTCATGTGGTAGGATGCAGCCTTTGTAGTGTTTTAACTGTAATTTCGTATAATGAAAATATGGTATAAATGTATATATATGCATCTACAATATTATTATGCAAATTTATCTGACTAATTTAAGTGAATAATTCATTTTGTAAATGCATAGCACTGATATAAATATCATGGTTAAGATCATACAATAATAAATCAAATACAGATTAACTTGTTGACCAGATTAAATATTAAATATTAACATATTAGGATCATACAATGTTCAAATATTAAGATTAAGAGCCTAGAATAATATGCAAGTATACAACTGTGCAAAGATACAAATTTAGTGAACCAAAATATGTTGAATTGAAGCTCTACAATATTATTTCTTATACAAATTTACCTTAGTAATTTAAATATTGAGTTTAAGAACCTATTTTTAATATAAATATTATGTAAATATTACATTTAAGATAACATACAACATTATATAAAATACAAAGTCACCCCAACAATGTAAAAATTAATGGTATATACAATGGTATATAGTATGTAGTATATAGTATATAGTATACTATATAGTATATACTATATAGTATATAGTATGCAAATGTATCTGACTAAATTAGGAATAGATTAATAATAAATATTAATATTAATACATTACAATATTATTTCTGATTTAAATTTGCGTGGCCAATTCAAATATTGCCCATATGAACCTTCAGTATTATATAAAAACACAAATTCCCCTGAGTAGATTAAGACCTTGAAATGCTTAAACAGCAAGATTATGAGCCTATAATATAGTATAAAATGCAAATTCATACGATTAAGTCAAATGTTAGGGTTAAGAATCTAAAATCGTATACAGAAAATTAACTTAGTAATACAAAAATGAATAATTTCATCGTTTCATCAATTCATTTAAAACTATTTTTGTAAGAGTGGCAGCGAACTTTTATATTGAAGCCGCTGACCGGAAGTTGCAGCTCCTCCCGCCGCCAGCTTGACTCCGCCTCCGAGCAGCTCCGAGCGGCCGAGCAGCAGCGAGCTTCAGTGAATGTGTGTCTGCGGCAGCGTTCGGCGTTAAAAACCACAAACTACGGCTGAAGAACGGAGCACCGGAGCCCGCCGCGCTTCCACACGACCTCGGCACACCGCGGACTATGATAAATCCCGACCAGAGGCTGGTAACGGCGGGCTGTGTTGACGACAAGCGGCTTATTGCACATCTGTAGAGCATAATGAGGGCATCCGCTATTCTTTACGGTGGTTTTTCCTCCGAGGTTTAGTCAGACGCAGAGTGACACTATTTATAAATGTGTCGCTTTTAGACATCCTCCGAAGGAAAAGGCACAGCGAGGGGACAGAGCCTGTAGAAATCCAGCTAATTCCCTCCTCCGTGGCCCCCGGGGAGCAGTGAAGTCATTTGAGAAGTCACCGGAGAAGAAGAAGAAGAAGAAGACGCGTCTTAATCATCTCCATAGTTTTTTGCACAGTTTTTCTGCGACACTCCCACTCCTTTCTCTCTGTTTTTAAATCTTACATGGTTTTGTCTTTCTGAACATTCATCGCCGACCCTCCCGTGGGCTTTTTCTCCCCCCCGTTAAAGGATGCCGGATCAAATATCGGTGTCCGAGTTTCTCTCGGAGACAACAGAGGATTACAATTCCCCGACAACATCCAGCTTCACCACCCGACTGCAGAGCTGCAGGAACACCGTGAATGTGCTGGAGGAGGTAAGGCCACGGAGTCAGCCTGCAGAGGACGGACGGATGGATGGAAGGACGGATGGATGGATGGATGAGTGAGGATGCTTCATTAGACAGCACGGCCGCACACACTGCAGCTTTGTTAGTGTTTTTGAAGGAAAATGCACCAGATTTCAACAGGGATGCACTTTATTTAGAGGCAGTTCTACATGCAATCCACCTTAAGTTCAACTGCTGGAGTCTGACTGCATGTTAAAATCACCCCAGAGGCCCAAATGCATCATTGAATTCCACATCACCCTCTCAGAAAACAAAATTCTCGCACTTGTTGCCTTTAAATGGGCTTATTTTCAGGTTGCACGCAAATTCCAGTGCAAAACCTGATGCAACAACACAAAAAATGCATGTTCTCGCTCATATAGAGACTAAATTTGCATCAGATAGCACATCAGCCTCTAAGAAAACACGCATTTTTGCACTTTTTGCCTCTAAAATGCACTATGTTTCATGTTACATGGCAAAAAAGGATGCAGCAACAGCAAAAGCAGACATTTCTTCCACATTTGGAGACTGATGATGTTTGACTGCGTTTTGACACCCCTCAGAGGCTCACATGCATCAAAATATTGCACATCACCTTCTTGGAGAACAAAAAAATTCACTCTTGTTGACTCTGAAATGCATTATTTTTCATTCTAGTGCAAAAATATGATGCAGCAATAACAGAAATTACCTCCACATTTAGAATCTGGTGATGTTTGACTGCCTTTAGAGCCCCCTCAGAAGTCCAAATGCGTCAAAAATATTGCACATCAACCTGATTTTTTGCACCTGTTGCTCTTAAAATGCAGTGTTTTCATGTTCCATGCCGATATAAGTGGACAATCTAAACTTAAAGTTTGAAGTTGATTTGTAAAGCACTTTTCATACAGAACAACACAAAGTGCTTCATAAGAATTAAAAACAAAGAAGACAATAAATAAATACAATTAAAAATAAAAATCCCAACTCTCCACCTTCCCTACATATAGACAGCCATTCACATGCACACACACACACACACACACTGACTCACACACCCACACAACATGACATCATCAAGACATGGCAATCTAATGCAACAACACAAAAAATAAGAACTTTCTCCCTCATAATGAGACTATAAATACATTTTAAAATCCCCTTAGAGTCTTAAATGCATCAGAAAACATTTTGCACTGGCTGATGAGGTTTGACTCTCTTTTGACATCCCCTCAGAGGATCAGATGCATCAAAGTATTGCACATCAGCTTCTCAGAAAACCAAAAATGTGCATTTTTTTGTCTTTTAAATAGCTTTTTTTTTTCAAGTTGCACACAAATTCGAGTGCAAAATCTGATGCAAGAAATCTAATGGTGTTTTCCTGCATTTTAAAATCCCCCCTTAGTGACTGCAGTGTGCATTAAATTGCATATTAGCCTCTCAGAAAACATCATTTTTGCACGTGTTGCCATTTAAATGCATTGGTTTTTCATGTTGCACACCTATTTTAGTGCAAAATCTTATCATCATAAACTGAAATTTCTCATTCATATCGAGACTAGTGATGTTTGAATGCATTTTAAAATCCCCTCAGAGGCCCAAATTTCCTTTATATTGCACATCAGCTTCTCAGATAATAAAATGTTTGTGCTTGTTGAATTTAAGATGATTTCTTTCTAATTCAGGTACAAAATATGATGCAACAGCAGCAAAAATTGAATAAATTTCTGTTTCAAATAAAGACTAATGGTGTTTTCCTGCATTATAAAATCCCCTTTAGTGACTGCAGTGTGCATTTAATTGCATATTAGCCTCTCAGAAAACATCATTTTTGCATATGAATGCGTTGGTTTTTCATGTTGCACACCTGTGTCAGTGCAAAATCTGATGTAATACCATCCGAAACTGAAAGTTCTCGCTCACATTGAGACTAGTGACATTTGAATGCATTTTAAAATCCCCTCAGAGGTCCGAATGCATCATTATATTGCACATCAGGCTCTCAAATAAGGAAATAATTGCATGTGTTGCCATTACAATAAAATTTTGTATCGCTGCACATTCATTCCAGTGCAAATCTGATGCAAGAACACCAAAAAGAAGGCAATCCCTCCCATTTATAGGGACTGCTGATGCTTTAAAATCCCATAATCTTGCATATCAACCTCTCAAATAATAAAATAAGTACACTTGTTGAATTTAAGGTGCTTTTTTTTTTTCTAATCCCAGTGCAAAAATGTGATGCAACAGCAGCATGAAAAGACATTTCTGCCCCATGTAGCGGCTGGTGAGGCAGTGTTTGTGTGTGTGAAGGTGAACTCTCATATCGTGTGCTACGTCTCGAAGCTCTTTCTCGTCAGATACGTAGAGTAATAATAGAGGGGGTGGACGGGCTTTGGTTGCGAGAGTGCAGGGAATAGAAGGATGTGCACTCAGGCCTGCAGCTCTCTGTGCTCGCTATTACATAACTCGCAGCTTCAGAGCATGCTGCCAGGCTGTAGCAGAGTGTGACACAGAGAGGGAGAAAGAAAAGACCTCCTCTCGTCTCCGGCAGTCAGATCTGGATTTAACCGTTTCACAAATCGGGTCCAGGGTTTAAAAATAGGCGAAATGTTGCAGAGGAACGACCCCCCGTGTGAGACGCCGTGTCCCCTTTGATCACGCGTTCCGGCTGTAATCGGGTCAGGCAGGTGGGTTGTGATGTGTCTCCCTCCTCCGCCTCCCTCCTCCGCTGGCGTCCTTCCTGCCACGATTTAAATGGAGCATCCAACCAGAGGGAGCGCACACCTTTCGTCCCTTTTAATGCCAAAACGTGACCTCATTTCCCCGTCCGATTAGCTGCAGACGTGAGCGAGTGCAGGTTTGGTGGAGCCGTCAAGTAGAGCAGAAGCTTAAATCAGCGTTTGGGCTGCAGGTTGTGGAGTTAAATAGCTGCACAGATAACATGGAAGCAGGAAAATAAACAGGAGAGCAACCAGAGAGGGGTTATTTAAGGTCGAGCTGCAACTGTTTTGAACATTTGGAAAGAAGAGAAAAAAGGTGAAATTGTGATTCAGGCTTCATTAAATGTGAATGTTGTCTGTTTTCTTCACTCTTCTATGATATTAGCTGATAATCTCGGACTCTGATTGACATGTTTTTCACCATTTTCTAACAACTAGTCGAATATTTGACAGTAAAAATGATCCTCAGCCACAGTTTAGAGAACTAAACTCAGCTCCAGTCCTTACTTCAGTAAATACCAAAAACTTAAGTTTATTACAGTTGAAAATTCTAGTTTATGCTGCAGTTTATGTAGTTAATAAACTGCAGGGATCTCATGGAAATATTAAATTGAGCAGAATAGCAACCAGAGATGGTTTATTTAAGGTGGAGCTGCAACTGTTTTGATCATTTTCAGGCGTTTTTGAAGAAAAATCGGTGAAATTATCTGATTCCAGCTTCCTTAAATGTGAATATTTTCTGTTTTCTTCCTCTTTTATGATATTAGCTGAGTGTCTTGGGTTTTGGTAGACGCCTTTTTCCTCATTTTCTACTTCTGCAGTTTGGGTAGTTTAATGATAGATGGCATGGAAACATCAAAATGAGCAGAATAGCGACCAGAGAAGGTTCATTTAAAGTAGAACTGCAATTGTTTGGAAAAAAAAGGTGAAATTGTCTGATTCCAGCTTCATTAAATGTGAATATTTTCTGTTTTTTACTCTTTTATGATGTTAATTGATTATCTCAGGCTTTGGTAGACGTCTTTTTCATCATTTTCTAACAACTAATCGAATAATCAGCAGTAAAAATGATTGTCAGTCACAGTTTAAAGAACTAAACTCACACCCAGTCCTTCCTTCAACAATTACCAAAGCCCACACTCTTTGTCGTCCATCGCGACAGTCTTTTAAGAGTTTATTACAGTAGAAAATTCCCATTTATGCTGCGTTTCATGGAGCTAAATAGCTGCACAGATCTCATGGAAACAGTAAAATAAGTAGGAGAGCAGCCAGAGATGGTTTATTTAAGCTAGAACAGCTACTTTGGTGAAATAAAAGGGTGAAATTATCTCATTCTAGCTTCTTAATTGGGAGTATTTTCATCTTTTCCACTCTTCTATGATTATTAACTGAGGATCTTGCACTTTGAGAAACACCTTTTTCAACATTTCTTAACAACTAATAGAAAAATCAACAGTGAAAATAATCTTCAGCCACAGTTTAAAAGACAAAACACAGGCCAAGGAATGGGGGAAAAAAGTGGAATTATCTGATGACAGCTTCTTAAATTGATGTATCTTCTATTTATTTATTCTTATGCGATATTAACTGAATAGCTTAGGCTTTGAGAAACACATTTTTCGCCATTTTTAAACAACTAATCAAATAATCGACTGTGAAAATACATTTCAGCCAAAGTTTAACAGACAAAACACGAGCCAAGTCCTGGGAAAAAAGGTCAAATTATCTGATTCCAGCTTCTTAAATTGACATATCTTCTGTTTATTGACTCTTCTGTGATATAGATTGACTATCTTAAGCTTTGAAAAACACTTTTTTCATCACTTTCTAACAACTAATCGACTGTGAAAATACATTTCAGCCTTAGTTTAAAGGACAAAACACACACCCAATACCAGAAAAAAGTGAAATTGTCTGATTCCAGCGTCTTAAATTGAAATATCTTCTATTTGTTTACTCTTATATGATCTAAATTGAATATCTTGGGCTTTGAGAAACGCCTTTTTCATCACTTTCTCACACATAATCCAACACAGTCCCAGTCCTTCCTCCATCAAATGCCAACGCACGCACTCTCTGCCGTCCATCACTACGGTCTTTTGTGATTTTATTACATCGCCACGATAGAAAATCTAGCAAAACAGAGCCGGGGATCATGTTTATTCTCAACCTGGATGGCTGTGCTCTCAGTCTGCTGACTGTAACGAGGAGGAAAAGGCTCGCATCATGAATCACCTCTCTGGCTCTGTGCCTCCGAAGCTCAGAGAGAGAGAGAGAGAGAGACTGCAGCAGCACAAACGAAAAACATCTGTTCAAGAGGGCCGCCATGTGCGCCGGGCTTCAGTAGCCGCTCTGGAATTTTTGCAGAGATCACATGACAAGGAAGACCATTATACTGGCACCAAAGAGCGCGCTACATGCTCGTCAGTGTTTCAACAAAAAGGCAAGAAGATGCGCCCTGAAAGCCGGGATACACCCATCAGAGGCAGAAAGGAGCGGACAGCCGGCCCTGGAGCAATGCATGCTGGTAGATTAGTGTCTGTTTTATGAAATTAACAACCCCGTTTGATCCCCGCGTAGACACTCGCTGGCATCAGAATGAAGCTGTGGAGCGTCGCTTTGCCTGAAGAAGAGGTGGTTTAACCCTCCTGTTGTTCTCATTTACGGGCACCAAAAGATATTGTTTTCTTGTCTCAAAAATTCCAAAAAATTCCAGCCAAAACAATTCCCCAAATTTCTGAAAATTTGCAAAACCTTCAGGAAGAGAATTGCAGTAATTCCTTAAAAGTTTTATTTAAAAAAAAAATCCCCCAAATTTGGCAAGAAAATTCTTGTAAATATTTTCAAGAAATGAGTAAAAATCTTCCAAAAAAAAATCCTAAAAAATATCTAAAGTGATTACATATATATTAGTAAAACTTCTATTTTCTTTAAGAACATTCACAAAAAAAAATCAGCCAAAGTCCAACGAATTTTGCTGGATTTTGGTTGATTTTTTTTTTTTTGTGTGAATGTTCTTAAGAAATATTTTTAACATTTCTTTTTTTCTGCCAAAAAATGTTTAAAGATTTCCCCAAAAAAGTTGAAAATCAGAAGTTTCACTGTGAAAATATTTACTGTTAAATATTGTTTCCTTGTCTGAAAAAAATCCAAAAATTCAGCAATAAAATTCCATAATTTCAGAAAATTTGCAAAACCTTCAGGAAGAAAATTTCAATAATTCCTTAAGTTTCTCTTAATTTTTTTTAAAATCCCCCAAATTTGGCAAAAAAATTCTTGTAAATGTTTTCAAAAAATTAGTGAAAATTTATCAAAAAAATCCTAAAAATATCTAAAGTTTTTACATACATTTATCAGTAAAATTTCTCATATTTTCTTTAAGAACATTCACAAAAAAATCAACCAAAATCCAGCGAAATTCGCTGGATTTTGGTTGATTTTTTTGGGAATGTTCTTAAGAACCATTTTTAACATTTCTTTTTTTCCTCTAAAAAATGTTCAAAGATTTCCCCAAAAAAGTTGAAAATCAGAAGTTTCACTGTAAAACATTTTTTTCCTCCACATTTTCAAAATTTATTACACGTCAATTTTGACCCGCAGAACGACACGAGGGTTAAAATGTTCCTGCTGCCTTGTTTTTTTTCTTTTTTCCTCCGAGTCATTTCCTTGGTATGTTGACAAGGTAAATTATGCAAAGGTACGGCGTAAATATTTAATCCTGTAACCTGAGGGGAAGCGGTGACCCTGCAGGAGAGTCGTCGGTCTTTGCGAGCTTCCACCGAGTCACGGGAAAAAGAAAAGACACAAAGAAGAAGGAGGGGGAAAAAAAGTTGTTGCAGCATCGTATCGTGTTAATTCGGAACCGCTCGTCAATTATTGATCAACACATCATGACACAGAAGTATTCATGACTCACCAGCCTCCACCCTGAAGTTAGTGTTTAGAGTTTATCGGTGCAGAAATGAGGAAACAATGAGCAGCAAGATGCAGGGGTAGAGTTTTAAAAATACCCTTTTCTGGCTCTGCTGGAGGTTGAGGGCATTGTGTGAGTTTGTTGTGTGGGTGGCAGACCGGAAGCTGGCCGGTGTGTCTGGATTTTACTTTGCTGTCATCTCTAGTGCAAAGCCATTGTTGTTTGCACTGTTTATCCCAGAAAGTGTTTGGCAGTCAAGCCGTGAGTTAGGATTTTCTGCAGGTGTAGTTTGACACGCTGTTATAGTTGTTATGTTGTCCGAGCAGAACTGCGGGAGATTGAGGCTTCAAATAACTATTATTTTCCACTGTGGGAAAAGCCAGCGTGTCGTCATTTGTTACGGTCACGTGGTACAAGACCGCTGCTGGTTGGCAAGAACCCAGTAACATAACGGCTTGCTACGAGAACGATATCGGGTTTGAAACGAATACGTAAAGTTATTGCTTTTCATGAATGAAATTTCACATGTATTTACCACAATGGTAATATCATGTGTAGTTGTTAGTTGTACGAAGCGTTCCTTCGCGTGAAGCGATCTCTACACTTTCGGTTTGGTTCAGTGTTGTCATGTGTTACCGATCGCTTTTTAGGCGATGAAAGTGTACTAAAGTCGAATGAAGCTTATTCAATAACATCTCCTTAAGCCAGCAGCCTCCTATTTGTAACCATATTTGTTTCTGTATGCGTCTAGCTATCGTTTTTTAGAATTGTCCTATTTTCGATCACCAATGCTGTGGGTCTGTTACTGTTACATAGAAGCCATACTGCAGACAAAAAATACAGCAACTTCTTGACGTTTCTTTGACATCTTGTTGAAGATTAACAGAAGATATATTATTTTTAATTCATAATTATATATTTTTGGGTGGGTAACTGCCCAGGGGTGTCAATCAAGTAAAAATAAATGTCGGTGAAGGAAATGTCCGGCCACAATGAAGGATCGTCAACCCACCCAGTCTTCAAATTGTAGGGATCTGGCAAGGTTTCACTGTTCCCCTGATATCTCAGCTTACTCACGTGTCTTTGTCGGGCCTCAGGTGATAAGGATTGAGCATAATCGGACAATTTCACGGAAGGATAGTTCGCATTCTTATCGTCAGCCATTGTTCCTCTGGTTCCTCTTGCCAGCCAGCGCGGTAATCACGTGACTTCGTGACGTCACTGTTTGTAAACACTGGTGTCTCCCATAGATCAGCAGCAAACGCTCCCACAGATGATCGATGAAGTTTTGCCCGGCAACTCGCAGAAAATAGCCACCCTAAACTGACGGAAACCTTGTCATGTTCTGGAATATCTGCTCTTTAGACTGAAACCCTCAAAAATATTCTCTTTCCCATCATTAATGAGTAAATAAGCCATGTATTTTTACATTTTAAATGCTATGGAGTCTATGAAATTCATCAAAATAGCTACAGATTAAATTTCTGTAGGTCAGTTAATTGAATAATTGGAGCCAAATTTCCATTTCTCGCTGACCTAAAGAGAAAATTAAGCAAATATTTGGATTTGAGATACGATGATTGCTGTTTTATTTCTTCTTTTTCATCCAAAAGCGGCTGGCTAGTTGGCACTGAGGATGATCAAATTCCAATTCCCTCCTGCTCCGTACAGACCAGAAGTCGACTGATATGGTTTTTCAAGGATGATATTTATATAATTACTTAATAAATTACTTAAAAGTGCAATAAACCTAAAAAGAAAAAGAAAATTGTTTTTGCTTTCTTCACATATATTTCAAAATACAGAAATTGCAGGGCTGTGTCCCTCAAATTTTTAAATGTACAAAAGTTGGCCAACATCCCGTGGTCTCGTTTAGAAAGATTTTTGTTATTTACACTTTATTGTGTATTTTTACAAGCTCATCATTGCAATGAAAAAGCGCTCTGAGACCTGGTGAATGTGTGAAATGTTAGTGCAACTCCCCAGATTTTATATGCAAAAAGAATGATCAATCTACCTAATCTGGCTTCAAGTCTACCACCAATCAAAAATGAAAATGCGAGCGTAGCACCAGCAGTACGTTGGACTCTATTGGGTTAAAAGACACGAAAATAGACTGAGCATCCAAGAGAAAGCTGCAGGAAACGATCTGGTTTTCAGGCTTGATTTAATAGAGCAAACCTCAGGTGTTCAGGAAATTTGTTCCACAGACGAGGAGCATAATAGTTGGTTATAAATAAATCATTAAAAATCATCAATAATTGTCATTGTTGACTAAAATGGAACACTGCATCGTGATCGCACAGTCTCAACAGCATCAATACTTGGATGAAAATACTCAACATCAGATTCCCTCATCAGCCGACCCCCAGGATCGATTTCTCCGATTCCTCACAAACTACTTCCTGTAACATGTAAAACTCATCATTGCCTCCATATTTACCCCCAAATATACCAGCTAACTAAAAATACCACCAAGCAGATTGTGTTTGTTTGTTCAGCAGCACAGAATTTTAAATCCCGCTCTTGCTTACACAAAAACGCGGCGGGTTATTACGCCGTCTGATGTGAGTTAATATTAGCAGCAGGCACTTGTTATTCCCTCGAGGGGCCATGTATTGTCTCTACCCCGCAGATGGCACTTTGCGTCACTGGGTTTGCTTTTCCTAAACCGCAGAGAGCCTCAGCAGCGACACAAGGGAAACCCTCACTGCATTGGCATTCCTTTGAGCGTGCCTCTCTCGCACCACATCACATGGGCTGCACCAGAAAAATGTTGACTTTTCACAGTCGCTCCATTCAAGCATGGCTGGGCTTGACCTATTAGGCAGAGGCCTTTTGTATTTTTTTTTTTTTTTACTTTTATGTAACGGCCTTTTCAGCAGCGGCGTTTTAAGCCCGATGCTGTCCTGTGTTTGGAAGGAAACTGAATGAGGAGTTTTATTCCAAACCACTGCGTATTTATATTGGAATGAAAATTATCGCCTGAAGTCATCATGCAGTCCCCATATTTGCTTTTTCCTTCTTTCTTTTTTTTTTTTTTTTTGCAGGGATAGGGCTTAACATTCTTGCCATTCTTTAAAAGCTGCAGTGTTTATTTACAGAATAGCATTTCATATGAGCTGTAAGCAGACGTTGGCTTCTCTGTGGAGATTTGTTTTTACCAGAAGAATATCCTGTATATATATATTTTTTTTCATATTTTACTCTCACGTGACTGATGCAGATAAAGAATGAGCGAAGGTGAGGTGCCATTAAAGGTGGAAAAACACCAGAAATAAGAGATTACGAGGAGAATTGAAGCTGAAAACAGTTTTTAAATGATTAATGCGGTGGACAGAAGCGGTCAGGCTGAGACACCGATCACATTTGGTGGCAGAAACATTAGTGGCATGTTTCTGCAAAGGAGTCATTATCTCTGCTAGTTATCTCCTTCATTCACTCATATTGAATTCTAATAACTTAATTATTTCACCCAGTTAATATTTAGTCTCTAAAAATGTCTAAATATTAAAAAAATGTCAGTGTTGATCTGCAAACATGCCTTTAGATTGTCGGTCCAAAAGGCAAAATGTGTTATTTATTAAATTAAAAGATGAGATCAATCAAGTATTTAGGCATAAACATTAATAGCAACAAGCAACTAACAAGGTTATATAGTGTTATTGAGATATTGTTGTGCCTTGATGGTGAATTTTCCTGCAAATACTGTAATTTAAGCAGATTTTACCTTCTAAGTTTACCAGTTTTAAATGTAAAATTCATAAATCGCTAACACGAAGCGTAACATTTACCATGATATTCAGCTTTTAGTCTAAACTAATCCAGATTAGCTTAACACAATGAGATGATGTGCCATAATGTAACACAAAAAGATTAAAATCAAGTAAAAATTACTTGAAAGGAATGCAGAAGATTGTCATAAGAGATATACGACAGAACAATAAATCGAGAGTTTCAGATGAGTTTTTTTGACAGAACTGTGTTTTCATGGTGTTTTTTTGTGTGCATTTTGAAGTGCTACATTAGAAAGTGTTCATGGAAAGAATATTGAGTAAAAACAAATGATTTTCGACTTTAGAAAAAGGCTTAAAGTGTTTTATTGGGAGATGGAAACACCTTTTCTGACGACTGAAAACAGTTCCTGAAGACGTTTGGCCATTTTCCCTTTGTAGATATTTCCTCCAAAGCAATAGAAAGAAGCATAAATCACATTTCATTTCTTGTCTCAAGTTTATTTAAAATATGACAGTTAAATCGCGACTAAATAAGTATACGGTTGAAAGCTGTAAATTACATATTTATCAGTTTTATATCAGTATTAATACCTAAAACTATCGCTGACAATGTTGTTTACTGCTAGAATTTGGATTTATTATCCAAATTATTTTCTTCTTTCTATGTTATGGTGAGAAATGATCATAAACTTTGCGATTAGAAAGAAGCAACCCTAAAACTCCATGCTGAAACTTAAATATTTAATCAGTGTTATACAAGTACAAAACTAGTGTTGTCTCCTCTTATCAAAGGGCTGGAATCATTCTGCACAAGAAAGGACAAAGTAGTCAAAAGACACAGCTCCTATGAAGTGGAAAATAATTCAGCTTTGTAACAGTTCCTGGAAACACACATTGGTTTTATCAGAATCAGAGTCAGAAATGCTTTATTGATCCCTGAGGGGAAACTGCTTACGTTACAATCACTCCCATTAAATGTCAAGTACAAAATATATGATAAACATACACTACTGTTCAAAAGGTTGGGCTCACCCAGACAATGTCATGTTTTCCATGAAAACTCACACTTTTGTTCATGTGCTAACATAACTGCAAAGGGTTTTCTAATCATCAATGAGCCTTTCAACACCTTTAGCTAACACAATGTAGCATTAGAACACAGGAGTGATGGTTGCTGGAAATGTTCCTCTGTACCCCTATGGAGATATTCCATTAAACATTTCCAGCTAGAATAGTCATTTAGCACATTAACATGTCTAGACTGCACTTCTGATTCATTTAATGTCATCTTCATTGAAAAATAAGGACATTTCTAAATGACACCAAACTTCTGAACAGCAGTATAAGTACAAAATATGAACTTTAAATATTAACATAAGTGGAAAAATATGACCTTAAACTACACATGAGTAGAAAAATATGTCCCAAAATGCACACATAAGTAAAAACAGTATAATATGCTTTGTAATTGTACGGTGGTGTGTTATTGCACAGAGGATATAACCAGTGGTAGTAAATAGTAAATAGCTAACAATTATTTTCTGTGTCGATTAGTTTTCTGAATTATTTTCTTAGTTGATTGATTAATTGTTTGTAAAATGTCAGAAAATGATGAAAAATGGCAACAATTGTTTCCTAAAGCTCAGGAAGGTGTTGTCAGATGAATTGCTTTGTGCAAAATCCAAAAATGCTCAGTTTACTATCACATTGGAGAAGCTGAAATCAAAGAATTTCACCTTTTTTTTCATAAAAATTTACTGAAACTGACACATGAATTGTCAAATAGTTAGCGCAAGTTTTAGAGCTGACAACTGATTGTAGCTTTAACTGGTTTGGTAAGTAGATAGATTGATATTAATCCCGAGGGAAATTCAAGTGAACTAGAAAACTATATTCGTTTACGGTTAAACCACCATTTGTAGCCTTTAAAGGAATCTGCTGTGTGATTGTGGCCTCAGAAGTGTTGTTGGTTCAGAAGCAGCTTCCTCTGATCGCCCAGCAGCACCTGAGGCCTCATATCCCCGGATGACACGCCGTCATGTGAGGCCAGCAGCCCCGTCACATGTAGCTTCCACCAGCGGGGAGTCGGCTGCAACAATGGCTGCACAGATAACACATAATTCCAGCTTTCTTCTCGTGTGTTTGGTCATTTAGGTTTAGAGGGCGAGCTGGCCTCTTTCGCTCTCTGCTTTCTGGAAACTACCCAGAAGTCGAGTGTGATTTTTTTTTTTTTTTCAGGGATTTTCACAGAAAGGAAGTTTCATTTTCATTCGTCACAGCTTCATGTGTTGGGGAAAGCATTCTGCTGCATACTTAATTAACACCGCTTGTCTGTTAATGAAGCGTCGAGCGCTTTTATTTTGCGTCGCAGCTTTGAATCCGATCGTTTTCCTCCGTGTCCTTGCTCTGTTTGCTTTGATTCATCGGACAGCTTTCAGTGTCTCCCACCAGAAACCAGGCAAAGACGATGAATAATTCAAAAGGAGGAGGTTTTTTTTCTTCTTTTTTTTTTAATCATTCTTGGCTTTACATAACAAAACTGAGTGCCGGCTATTTAAGGCGCCTTTCTGCAACATTTGCAGCGAGGAGCACAGCTGTGTCAGATTCAATTATTAATGAAGTTATGGCTTTTTATTCATCATTTGTCCCCCGTGTCACCAAACCCAGTGAATCACACAGTGTGAGAGAATGGGAGCATTTTTCATCCCTTGGCAGCGTTGCTCACATGACATCTTGTTCCAGTTAAACTGCGGCTATAAAAATGTGGACATTTCTTAATTTTGACATATTCAGTGCGAAGTATGCTGAGATAACATAGTGATGCATTATTCATTTCTTTTTCCTCTTGTCAACAGTAAACCTGTGTATATTTTTCTATGGAAATTATTCAGATTTTGATTTAAATTCAGACTCAAGTACATATTATTAATTGGCTTTCTGTGGGAAAAACTCACAGCTTGAATAGTTTGAAGCTTTCACATCATCTATAGACGTAATACGTAGCTGTCACGTTATGTTTGTGTCGACTGCACAAGATTAAAGTGGAAGAAAAACAAAAGCCAGAAGCATGAAAGCAACTGAATAAGGAATAAATAAGTGATCAGCTACGTGTTGTTTGTGAAAGAGATCATTTTAAATCCTTTTCATTGTGTGGTTTTATCTTGCTTTGTGTTTTCTTTGCTTTTCCGTCCCAGTCAGTGGTTTAAGGACATCTTCATTGACTGGAATCCAAATCAATCAGTAATTGTTTATTAATTCTTTATGGGCTGGAAGAGTCGATAGTTTTTCCATTCAGTGTTGTTTTTCCATCCCTCCACATCCATCTGCACTTCATGGCTTCATCTATAGATCAGCATTGACTTGAAAATGTAGTAAACAAGCTTTGATGCAGCCTGAAATGGGATTTCATTTCAGTTTAGAGAGATTTGGAGGTTAATTTAGGTTTTATTTTATATTTATTTGCATTATCTACCTAAGATGTTCCTCTTTGGCATTATTTTAGTGAATATTGCAAAAAAAATTCAGTTAAAATTTTCTAACAAACATAACAAGTGCTAAAGGAAACACGAAGAAAAAAGTAAAAATAAAATGTTTTCATTGACTGTCAGTATTTAGCAGAAATAACTAGTTTGACGAGAATTTTTGTTTGGAAATGACTTAGCGGCTAGTAAAAGGCTAGCTGCTAGCATAATAGTGCTAAGGGATTTTACTTAGCTAAGATGAGCTCTGCTAGCTTAGCATGTAGCATAAAGCTTCATTTTAATTGTCAAATTGTGAAGAATGAAGCATTATTCCACCTTAAAAGCACATTATTACATTCATGTTGCTGTTGCTGCATTGCTAACCATGTAGTCAACCAAGATAAATGAAAATTAAGTATGAATTTGCAGTTTTTATCATGTTATGTCTATCAGTTAGCGGTTTGCTAAGTGAAACCAGATGTAAAAAAACAGTACAGTTCATTTTTAATGGGATGAATTGATTTAGTGTTAATATGGACTTTATTTGGTCAGTTATGGTGGACTTTGCTGCCATTTTGCCACCAGTTCAAGTGACATTTTGTATTTATTTAGCTTTCCTGTTGCCTTTAAGTCAACTAGAAGCCTCACATAATGATTGCTGAATATGATAATGTGGACTAGGGTTGAACAATTAATTGAAATGTCATCAATATCGCAATATGGACAAATTGCTGGAGCTGTAATTTTTTTGATAAAGGTGAAATGTGTCACAAAATGCCTTTTTCACGAAACATTGTGATGTTATGGAGATGCTGCAGCCTATAAATCGTATTCTCCAGACTTATGGGAACATGCTTGTTTGCAAATTGCAGCAAAAATCACATCATTTATGTATTTGTTTGATTTATTTATTCATTCATTTATTTTTAATTTACCATTCTCCCTAAACACATATTGTAAAATCTTTCTAAAACATCGCTATAAGAGTAGGGTTTTAAAGGAATTTGGGAATACGGCTTGTCAAGACATATGGTTAGAGAAGCTGCATTTTCTTCATTTAGCAGGCAGATAGTTTGAAGGTTTATGGTTGTGATATGTAGATATTTAACACAAAACATCTCCAGGAATTCACTGAATGTCACAAAATGACGATACAGTGAATAAAAGAGCATCCAAAGAGGGGAATGTTCCTTTAAATCTCTGTCTGTAAATCTTCAAGTATTTTTTTAATTTGTTCGGTCTCCCGCAGCGGGAGGTGCGACCGTGTTGTGTTGCTTGTTTGTCGGCTTGTTTGCTGTCTGTAGCTGAAATCTGATAATCGGTCTGTGGGCCACAGCTGTTGGCCTACCTTCCTGCCACAGCTGCACTGCGTATATCATCAAGGGCTATTAGCTGGCAGCGGATTAGCCGCGGACCAGACTCCGCTCTGACGCTCTGATCCCCCTGCTATTCCCCCAGATTTAGACGAGGAAGAGTGGGTCAGCGTTCACATGTGTCTGCGGCCTTCCTCGCTCGGATCGAGGGTGTTAAAGTCCTCCTCCATCGACAGCCATTTTAATCTCTGATGGAGAACAGCATGCCATCAGTGGAGCTAGCAAAGTGTGATGCATTTAGATGAGTCTTTTGTCTGCGCACACAATTATACTTGGGCTGCAATCATGGATATTTCTAATGTCAAATATTTTACTGCTTTTCTGCTGATTATTTTAATTTAAATATGCCTGATTTCCTTTTAAATGGACATATACTGTATCGCTTTCTCTTGTTGGTGCAGCATGTACGCTTTCATGACTGATGTATCTCAGCTTTGCTATAAACATTCACATCCCCCCTCACAATAAACTGTAATCACTTTGGTATTCCCTTCATTTTTGATCCGCTGCCATTATCAGGCCGAGGCGGAGTTTTAACGTCAAACTTTAATCCGACCCGCTGTGATTTGATGAACATGGGTGTGGCTGAACGTCAGCCGTGAGTGTTGTGTCACACAGAAAGGTGGTGACAACAAAATGTGTGTCACTGAGCTGAACAAGTCCTGCATTTACGACCTGAGTATGCCCTCTCAGTCTGAAGCAATTCCTGCCACATTTTCACTCACTGTGGGCTCATTTTTCAGAGCAGTATAAAATCCTGCACCTCTATTTAAACAGCAGAACTATGGCTAGAAGCAGAGAGACGTCAGAAATGTCTCATGTGCAGTATAACAGTTAAAGTGACGTCAATCGTAAAAATAGAATTTCTTTGACAGCTAATTTCACAAAAATCGAATAAACTTGGAATCAACAGGTTCAACATTTTGACAAATTCCCTCAGGTGTCACCAATTTAAATAGAAGTGATGCTCTACATGCTATAAATATTTTACAACTTATATTTAACATTTTTACTACCTTTTTCTTCTCTGTTTTCTGTAAACACAGCCTGCAGTACGCCCTGTTTCAACCAAAAACTTCCTGAATTTTTGTCAAATTTGTGTTCATCACAGCTGAGTCACTAATGGTTTCTGGGTTGCACAGAGGAATGCAGGTTTTTTTCTCTTGTACAGAATTTAGTTAGAGCGAACACTTTATTTTTGGGGAATTTTTGAATTATTAAATATTGTGATTTTAAGCTCAGCATGAGAAAGTTGCCTAATGGAATGGCATGTCAGAGATGGTTAGTTCAAAGACAACCAGAAATGTTAAATTCCAAGGATTCTACATTTAACTCTGCCCATATTTTAAGTGTAAGATAAGATAAAACTTTATTAATCTTGAGGGCAATTCTTGTGCCAGATATTACGCTGAAAGAAAATTACAAAAACGGAGTTGAATACCAACTGGAAAGTTTTAGCTTGTTCGCTTTGGTTTGCAAGCAAATACACAGGAAAATAATGACACCGCCGTCAGCCTCGGTTCTACTTTGTCTTACATGTTGATTTACAAAAAGCATCTGAGGGAGCATTTTCTATTTTAGCATGTTAGCATTCATCTCAAAGCGCTGCCGGGCCTCAGTAGTGTTCATACAAATACTCACATCGCTAATATCGACTTGTTTGTTATGTAGTAGTTCTTGCTGCTTTTCTCCTTTTTTGGTTTGTGCCTTTATTTTAGCAATAACAAAGCACCCACAGATCCTCTTCGTCCTCCTCGTCCTCCTCCTCCTCCTCCTCCTCGCTCTTCGTTTTTTCTTCTTCTGTGATTACATCAGTGCTAACGTTGTTGTCCTGGAGGACCGGCCTGCAGGAGCAGCAGACAGCGTTGTCCTGTGACGGCCGGCTGTCTTGTCGTGTCCTCGGGGGTAAACAGTGCGTCTCTGTCTCTGAGCTTTGATGCTGTTTGGCCCTGGATTGTGTGTATTTGTGTGCATTTGTGTTTGTTTGTGCGAGCTGCAGCTAAACAGTCGATGCAGATTTTCAGCGTTGAGTTTTCTCACAAGTGCCTGTTGAGGTCATTCATGTCCGCAGGAAAGCCAGCGACGGTCCTTTAACCCTCGTGTCATCCTGCAGGTCAAATTGACCCATTTTAAAGTTTGAAAATGTGGGGGGGGGAAGATATTTTCACAGTCAAACTTCTGATGTCCACATTTTCAACATTTTTGGGATATTTTTGAACATTTTTTGGTGGAAAGAGGGAATATTTTTCTTAAGAAAATTCACAAAAAAAATCAACACGCATCTTAAATATCTTGTTAAGTCAAACAATCTTGAAATTGTCTTGTTTTGAGTTGAATTTTACAGGAAAACTCAAAATAAGTTTAACCCTCATGTATTCCTGTGCGTCAAAATTGACCCGTTTAAAAGTTGGAATATGTGGAAATAAAATATATTTTCACAGTGAAACATTTTCAACATTTTTGGGAAATTTTTTAAAATTTTTTGGTGGAAAAAAATTGTTTCTTCAGAATATTCACACAAAAAAATCAACCTAAATCCAGCAAATTTTGCTGGATTTTGATTGATTTTTTTATGTGAATGTTCTTCAAGAACATTTGAAACTTTTGCTGATATATTTGTAATCACTTTAGATATGTTTAGGATTTTTTTGAAGATTTTTATTAATTTTTTGGAAATATTTACAAGAATTTTCTTGCCAAATTTGGGGAATTTTTTTTAAAAATAAAACTTTTATGGCAAACTTTTAAGGAATATTTAAAATTTTCTTCCTGAAAATTTTGCAAATTTTCAGAAATTTGGGGATTTTTTTGCTGAATTTTTGGATTTTTTTCAGACAAGGAAATATTTTTTGTTGCTCATAAATGAAGACAACAGGAGGGTTTAGAGAAGCTGTTGTCTCTTTTCCTGGTGACATTTAGCGTTAGTTGAAAGTCACTTCTCTTTCCGCATCATGACAGGAGCTGTCAAAGCTACACTTTCTGAAAGCTGTCATACACTGAAAATCTGTGTGGAAAATCTGCCGCTTGTTGGGCTTTTTTCTGTTCGTCCAGTTGCTCCTCCGAACATCCGAACGGCCCGTGGGAGTGGATACACCTGTGGTTTTGGAATAGCTGCTCTCTCACACGGCGGAGTCCCATAAAGTGTGAAATCCGAGACACTTTGGCAGCAAAACTTCAAGGAATGCTGTAAAGCTCTCTGCAGAATCTGTGACTTTGGGCCAAGGACTCATGACTGAGCGCTGTGCAGGAACGTTACTCTGAGGCTGGAATAATAACGTTGCTGCTAATAGTGCGTGTTTATCAGGGGCTGTTTGGCTGCAGAAGGCCTTAAAGATTTACAAGAATGGTGGCTGGTTGGTAGGAAGCAGAGTTGGCAGGCTTATCAGCTGATCAATGATAAATCCAAGATAAGAAATAAAGCACGGCGTAGTTTATTATAGCGAGCCAGTCAGCCCCAAAGACTTATGGCGTGGTATATCTTCTTTAGTGTGTCGTAACTGATCAATACGCAAACACTCGGAGTGTTTAATGTGGATGTAATGAGCTTGGATTATCTCCCATTGTCGGGGCCGAATTTAAACATAATGTCACACCAGTAAGACGTTCCTGGCTGCGAAAAACAGGGTATTATCGATTAATCCCTTCCAAATAAACTCATTTAAACACTCACCACTGGTGTTATTCCATTTTACATATCCAGTTTTGTCCCATTAACACTCATAAACCCAAAGATATTCAGTTTAGTTTCAGAAAAGATGAAGAAAACCATCAAATATTCACACCTGAGCAACAAGAAGCAGCAAATATTTTGGCTTACTAGCTTAAAAAATGGCTAAAAATAGTTCTGTCATCTTCTGTTAGAAAGGTCAACAAAAAAGCCCAACATTTACACAACTTAAGGTAAGAATTTAAAAAGCTGGGAAGTAAATGAATATTCTCAAGAAAGGTGGTGTAAAACAACTGAAACCTCACCTAACTTTCACTTTCAGCGAAGTTCAGGAACTCTTTGTGACTCTCGAATCTGCAACATACGAGCGGAAAACCGTCTACAAGCAGCCGCTGTGTTATTCTGCAGCGGTTTGTTATCTCCAGCGCCATCATCGATTGGTTAGTTCAGCTGGAATTGTTTCACATTTTTGAGGGTTTTGTGGGGAACAAACCTTCTTTTTGTTCTCTATATGAACTGGAAGTTTAAAAAAGAACGCCTCTCTATGGCGTGGGAGAAAGAGGAAAGAATGAATGCAGCGTTATTTGTGTTTCTAAAGTTTCTGAGCACCTGCTTGACTCAGTTATTCAGTAATTTTCTAAAGCCTGTTTAGAGCTTTATATTATTTAGAGTCATCTTACAATAAAGGAGGACACCACTTCAGCCAAAAATACCAAATATTACCTATTTGCAGCTTCTTAATTTGGAGGATTTATCGCTTTAGTGATAGTAAATTGTGTGTTTTGTGAGTTAAAGTTGTCAATTAGGAAGTTTATATACCAAATTAATAATAATTTAGTCCAAAACATACTTTGTGGGTAGATTTCTAATGAAAATAACAGCCCTGTTTCTTGTTATTTTAAAATTTCATGGACTAAATCTGTAACCCAAACCTCTACCAATGGAACACTTGGTAATATTGTGCTTCAGCCCTGAAATGGAAAGCGGTTTTGTCACTTTTGAGGCTCAGGTTTGCCCGGAAGCAAACAAACCTCTTTGCTCTGCTGCCGTTTGTTTCCAAATCCATCGGAAAGAGGATGCCGGCTGTCATTTTTTAATCATCAGCTGTGAGTTTCTCCCACCGTTCTCCTGATGATAACAGAACAATCTAACAGCTGCTTCTCATGAATAATGACTTCCTGACTGGTGAGCCTAGTACAAATAAAGGTAAGCTGCCTGTGCTGATGTTAGGTGAGTTGCAGCAGCAGCAGCAGCAGCAGCAGCGTGGGTGTGATTGTGAAAACATCACTCGAAACAAGCGGTGGGCTGAGCGAGAGCAGCAGAGGGAGGTCGACGAACGATGTGTGAATGTAACACCTCTGCATGCACGGCTTGACTTTTCACCGGTCGAATGCATGCCTTTCTGTTCCTGCGACGAGTCTCTGGAGGTCTGCAGCAGAGAATCGGCATCCTCGCAGCTCAGGAAGTTGGCTTTATCCACTGTGTGGTCTCACCAAACTCAACACGGAAAAGCATGCAGCTGAGCGGTTTCTGTCTGGGAGGGTGTACAGCAAAATGCAGCAACATTAGCAGGTCAAAATTAGCTAAAAAAGATGAAAACTAATTGAATTTTTGCACCACCAGTGGGACATCACTGTTGGTTTTGCATGTTTTTGCCTGTGAGCAACATTCTGTGCTCAATTACAGTATATTAGCACAAAAAACTAGCTGAGACAATCCAAGTTTTCTTGTTTTCGTTTCATTACATGTCCTAATTTCTTTGCTAATTCAACACAGAGTGCTGCTTTATTCTTTGTCAAAGGAACACTCCAGTGTGATGACATGGCGATGCAGTTTGAGAGCAGTGGCTATTGAACTTTCATTGTGGTTTGGACTTCCTTGTGGGACGTTCGAGTGCAAATGGGAGGTCGCCACAGATGGGAAACGAGAGCTGACTGCAGTAAGGCGACGCATCGATGATGAAACGCAAATATAAGTGTTACAAGCAGAATGTACAGCGATCTTTTCGTTGATCTTGAAGGCAACATGGCATCTGGGCAGGTTGTTAAAACAGAACATGGATTATCAGAAGGACAATATTGCTCAGGTGATGTCTTACAGTGCACCCAGTAAGCCGTGTAGGCCGAATAAACGTGGAATCAAGCACTGGAATTGATTGCACTGCAGCTGCTTGTTTGTAATGAGTTGTATTCCCTTGCGGACGTGCACATAAACACCATCATGGACCAGTGGTTGTTGCTATTATACTGCTTTCTAGTCCATCTCAAAGCATGCACAATAGACCAGTGTCTTGTATTTCAGCTGCAACGATAAATCAATTAATCCATTTGTTAATAGTTAGAGGGAAAGAAGTCAAAATTATTTGATTCCAGCTTCTAGTTGTGGACAAAACAAGCCATTTGAGGACATCATCCAAAGCTTTGGGGAAGACCAATCAATGTTTTTGACCAAACAAAGAATCAGTTAAATGAGTGAATAATTAACAATGAAAATTATTTTTATTTGCAGCCCTAAAACCGAGGTGTGTGTTCAGAAACTGGATCTGTTGCCACTGAGATGTAGGACTGCTGCTTGTCTTAAATACACGATCTTTGCTTGGAGGTCATGAAGCATCACAAAAGTCGTTGCCTTGGTGCCCGTTTGTTGATAAACCTCCCTACTTGCTATCACAGAACCGCCAAAAGGCCTAGCTCCAGCCTGTTTGGGTTGCTGCAGTGTTAAACACTAAGAGGCTCCACCTGATGGTACAACCAGGTAATACAGCTGATGTACAAGACATTTTCTGACATTCATGTCAAACTTAGAGGTTTTTAATATATTTTGGAGCGTTTCAAGCCACAGTACTCCCAACTCTCTGCACACTGCATTTCAGACAGTGCCCTACTGGACTGATTTCAATAACTTTAATGTACTTGAAGCCTGTATTATCTAGGGAATGATATTGGATTAGGAAAGATTAAATGACTCAGATCAGATCAGTGGCTCTAATACAAACCATTTCATAGGTTACTGCCAGCTAATTTATGCGGATTCAGAAAAGGACCATTTTATTTTGATGCTGCTTTTCAGGATTCCTATTTAACACTTGTGTTGTCTGGTGGATCAAAATTGATCCATTTTAAGGTTTGAAAATGTGAAAAAAATATATTTTTTCACAGTGAAACTTCTGATGTCCACATTTTCAACACTTTTGGGAAATTTTTTAAAATTTTTTGGTGGATAAAAGAAATATTAAAAATGTTTCTTTAAGAACATTCACATAAAAATCAACCAAAATCCAGCGAGATTCGCTGGATTTTGGTTGATTTTTATGTGAATGTTCTTAAAGAAAATATTGCAAGTTTTACTGATATATATGTAATCACTTTAGATATTTTTTAGGATTTTTTTTGAAGATTTTCACTCATTTTTTTGGAAAATATTTACAAGAATTTTCTTGAAATATTTGGGGGATTTTTTAAATAAAACTTTTAAGGAAACCTTTTAAGGAATTATTGGAATTTTCTTCCTGAAGGTTTTGCAAATTTTCAAAAATTTGGGGAATTTTCTGCTAAATTTTTGGGTTTTTTTTCAGACAAGGGAACTATATTTTTTGGTGCCTGTAAATGAGGGCAACAGGAGGGTTTAATCAAGATTGAAAACCAGATTGTTTACCGCTGCTTTCTCTTGGATGCTCTTGTCTTTTAACCCTATAGAGCCCAACAAAGCATATTCATTTTTGATTGGCGGTGGATTTGATTTTTTTGCTGAATTTTTGGATTTTTGTCAGACAAGGAAACAACAGTTTTTGGTGCCCATAAATGAAGACAACAGGAGGGTTGCATGTCTGTTATTCATTGCACACAGAATGGACAAGCTGAGGAAATATTAACCAGATTTAACCAATAGAATTCACTTTTAACTTCAAAACTGTGTTAAAGTATAGCCTCCCTTTATCAAGTTGCCATGTCAGATACACCGTTTAGTCCTGTGGTCGTCCTGATACACCTCTTAACCTAAACCAAAACCACTGGCAGTCGATCGCTCGCTTTCTGTCTGTGTGTGAGAAATAGGCCATCTGACCTCAGCTGCTTTTGGAAATGTTACATCCCCTCATTTTTCCCATTCCACTTGGAGAGCTGAAGGCCTCGCCGGCTGCCGGCCCAGAGAAAGGGATGTGCATTTGTTTCCTGCCAATGAAAACGGCTCCCCGCCCTTCCTGCTTGAGTCATGCCACATAGACTCAACCAGCAGGCAGACAGACAGACAGACGGACTTATCTTTTATGTGACTTCTTCATTCAGACAGAGCGAGCAGATTTATTTCTGATATGCGTGAATTTAAACACCTCGTTTTGGGTGTAATTGTGTTGCAGCTGTCGTGCCACTGAGGCCAGAAAGGAAATGAGAATGACTCTAAAAGAAATGATGATCTGTTGTGTCACTTTAGCTCTAAAAATGCCAGTGCAGATGTTTTCTAGCCTCTGCGTCTGAATTCTGGGGAAGTCCTTTGATAATTGTGCCCTTTCCTGTTTTCTGCTTCTAGGAACTAATTAGCATATTAGCCGTTCCGAGGAGTTTAAAATGTGCCACAGTGTCGTGGCTGGATCCCAGAAAGCTGGCCGGTTAGTCAGAGCAGCTTCCCGCAATCTCCACGGGCGAAGAATGTCGAGCCGACGCGTGAGACGGCCGGATCACGTCTCCTTGGTAACCGCATAACCGTCCGCCGGTGTGAAGCCAAATCTCGTGGCGGAGAGTAGAGCACTTCAAAGAGCTGAAAGGATGAACGAACAAAGACAAACCCCTTTTGCAGACAGCCAGAGAGCCTGTTTGTTTTATTCTTCTACTGTCAGCGGAGAGCAGTTAGTGTCATTAGCTGGAGAGCCGCAGACCCGGGACGGGACACTGACAAGCCTGGACGCTTCCTGCTTCCTGTCAAAGGACGGCTGCAGGGGAAGCAGCAGGGCTGCTGAGGACGGATAAGGCCTCGGGCAGGAAGCGTGAAGCTGAGACAGCCTCCAGTCAGTCATGCCCAGTCGCTTCAGCCACCAGTTTCCCCCCCGTGGCTTTGACCTCCTGGGCATGACGCCATGTTTGTGCGGTTGTTTGGGAACCAGGAAGTCGGCTCCATGAACCCCTTTGGTCACTTTAGATGGGTTGTCCATTTTTTGTTTTGACTATGCAATAGTCAAGTGCAAAAAAACTTGCATAGAAATTTTTGGTTTCCTATTTCATTCAGTAAGAAGTCAGAAAATAGGTCAAAAGACTCTACAGTTCATCTTCCTGCTTGCTGTAGCATTTCTATGATTTACTTAAATTTTCAATGGACTGTTTTTGACAAAATATTTTGTTTAGCTGCACTTCCAGCTGTTGAACTGCAAAAAATCACAAAATTGTTCACTCTCCTACTCGCATAATATCGATACAAATACCTATGCTGAGACACAGTTAGTAAAATTAATCATGGTATTCAATAACGCTGTGTTTTTACGATGCAGTGATTTATTGGTCCGTTTAGAATTTTCTCTATAGAGGACCAGTAAAGTTATACCTTGTCATGTTCATGCTAAATATAATAATTTAAATGGTAAAAATTTCACAGATTAAACAATTATGCGAATTACAGTATGAATTAGTCGAATGTAAGAACATTTAACTGAAACTGTTTTAATGATTTGTTATTGAGGTAAGTTTTTTTTTAACAAAAGGCTGTGAAATTAAGATTCTTTGTCATACAAGACAGTGTACTGAAAATGTTTGTGATTTGATCTATTATAAGACGTTTCTTGGCCTGTGATACCTTATTATAGCCGTTTTTAGCAAGATTCTGACATCTAGATAAAATTATTACATTCTTATTCCAAAAAATATTACATTTACTGAAATTATCAGAAAAGACACTAATTAAATATCTTATTTAAGTCTTATTTTGTGAAATCTGTAGGTTTTAGACAGTTTATTGAGCAGAACAAGCCAAGACAACATGCATTAAAAAGAATGTGTGCCTATAATTTTAATGTCTTTTTATCTTGAAGCAAGACCCATTTCCATGCTCATCTGTGGCTGTTAAATCGTCACAAATATCACTTATTCTGGTCCATAATTTATATTTTCTCTTTCAGAAGTGAATGTGTGTCTTTCAAATGTCAGAAATGTTTATTCTGGCTCTTTATTTTTTTTATATTAGACAGTTTGTGGACTTTCAAGGGCGTTTGCTTTTGACCTTGGAGCTCCAGCTGGTTATAAAACCGGGTCTTGCTGAGGCACCATGCGTGAGCGCCGCCCTTCAACTCCTTGAAGTCGGCCCTTGACCTCTTTGGCTCCATCTCTGACAAACGTCCTCTTAAAAGCACTCTGACACTCACCTGTTGACTTTCACAGCACAAACCGCTCTCCAGGATGGATATTTGTCAGGCGAGTGGCTCACAGCCTCCGTGAAACATCCCGTTTCCTCTGCTTCATTTTCTCACTAATCACATCATCCCTGTGCATCTCTGTAGCTGTACAAGACGAGCGGCCGCAGATGTTTTGGCATTGTCACGCTCGCTAATCTCCCCGGGTTGAATGGGAGCTTGCCATTGGTTGTTGGCAGATAAAAACAATCCTTTGACTTTATTGAATAGTTGTCAGCCTTTTGGAGAGCAGGATTTGGATGCATTCTTGCCTGTTGCCAAGGGTTTGCAAAGACCATGTGCCAAGATGGTGCTATTTCATTGATTTGTTTCTTTTTTTCCCTGCCTTTAAAGCAGAGAGAAACTGTTTTAACGAACCATCTCTCCAAGTTACATCAGTTAAACTTGAACAGCCAATGTGACAATGTTCATTCAGATATTAAATGAGTGTTATATAAAGCAGATTTTTGGTGCGTGAATGTTTGGACGGTGCAACCAGAACCGAAGTGAACACAACAGCAGCTAAGAAAGCAAATCTTGTTCGAGTTAAGACTGAATATTTAATTAAGAGCACAAACAGAGTGGATTATGGGTGACCCCTGGATAACGATGGCAGCTGCTCTCAACGCTAGCGCCACTGAGGTCAGTCCGCCTGCTCGGCCTCTGCTTTGTTTCTGCTCGTCCTAATCAGCACACAGAGCTACAACCTCGGAGTAATCACAGATCTGATGAGTGCAGCTGAGGGCGGGGTTTGGCATGTCGCAAAGAGGCACTTTGAGAGGAAACAAGGCTTGTTAGTGGATGTGTCAGCTGTTACGAGGATCTAATCTGCTGCAGTGTAACACAACATGTCCAACCGCTTTAGATGGCGTCTGCTAGGAACCACTGAATAACTCCCTTTTAGCATGCAGAAGGCGAGAAGCCATGTTTCTGCATTAAATTTCAAAGATGGGTCTATTAACCAAACACAAATCCTCTGTTCAGAACCACAGTTTGCATTTTTGTGACCGGATGATACACATTTCTTACAGTGGAGTTTGGGGACACAGAGATCCTTTTTACAGTTGGTTTTGATAATTTGGACAGCCAAAGCACAGCCACATTCGCACTTGTAGAGGCTAAGCCAATGTTTGAAGCATCTGAGATGCTTCACCAGGACTTAAATAATTGACATACCGACAAACTTTATCATATCTGATGAAGAGAGCCCGAGACGATAGTTTGCGTTTCAATAATCTATGCATTTATTGCTCCAAAGCAGTTGTAATCCAACATTCTTCATCTCAAACAAACAATTCATCATGACCGGCTTCTTCAGCAGTCAAAATTGTTTTACCAAAGAATGGTTTCTACTTATAATGTAGCGCTCATTGGCTCCTGCAACATGTCTGTCTATCTCCAAGTCTCCAAGGTGTCCACATGTGTTTGGATCTTGTTCTTACCTGTGATACTTCTCATAGAAGGTCAGAGGACTCGGTTTATGTCTAGAGCTTCAGCATTTAATCAATGAATTGATTAGTTGCCAATTAATCAGTCCGAGTCATTTTTAAAGAGTCAAAAACTGTCAAAATTGTCTGATTCCAGCTTCTTAAATGTAAATATTTTCTGGTTTCTTCTCGCCTCTGTCACAGTAAATTGAATATCTTTGGGTTGTGAACAAAACAAGACATTTAAGGACATCATTATGGGCTTTGGGAAACACCAGTCAACATTTTCCAGCTTTTTCTGGCATTTCATAGACCAAACAACTGGTGGTTAATCAAGAAAACAATCGAAAATGAAAATAATTGCTATTTGCAGCCCTAATTACATGTACGTCTTTCGCCATACAAGCTAAGAACACAAAAATGTTTCAAGTACGAACAGACAAATGTATAGAATAGACTAGAAATACTTTATTGGTCCCCGAGAGGAAATTTTGTTGTTCCGTTAGCACAGAGAAGCCATAAACGGACCAAAACCACAATTGAAATATAGATTAAGATACAAAATGCACAAAAAAGTGTAAAATGAATGAATAAAGATGTACTAAATTGAAAAATGCACCATGAGGTGTGTAGATAGATAGAAAAGTGGAGGTCTTTAATCATCTCTGAGGGGAAATTAGTGTTGAGACAAAGGCAGCAATTCACATAAAGTGACAAAAATGCAGAAACATATATACATGGAAAAAAATGCTATACTAGAAGAAAAATAATAAAAACAGACACGTTAACCTAAAAGTACATGTTATTGCTATTGATGTCCAAATTTGAATGAAAAATGTCCGTTCAAAGAGGGAGAACAGAAAGGAGTCGTGGTGCGGAATAACTTGTCTTAAAGGCATTATGGAGGATGTTTTTGTTGTTTAATTTGTCTGATTCACATAAAATGAATATACTGACCTTTAGTGGACTTGTATGTATGGTTTCTAAAAAAATGAAAAATAAATAAAAAAAAATAACTATGGACATGGCAGGACCTGAAAAACATCAGCCAATCAACGCGCTCGGACCGAGGCGTTTGGTTTGCTCCCTTTCCTGTCAATCTAAAATCTTCCGGCTGAGGCCTAGTTACGTAGATTACGTACGCCTTGGACTTACGTGTTTTCTGTATGTGTTGCTTTGGTACAGCTTCGTAGTTAGCTGGCGACTTGTTTTGCTCATCTTTATTTACATAATGGCAGATAAAGATCCAGGGGGACCCAGCCGTAAAAGAAAGTCATTTTTTGAGGTCAGAGAAAATAAAAGACAACTGGATCGCGAGAATGCAAAAACAAAAGTGATTATTGGCGAGTCATTTGGGCGATGGCGTCAGCTCAAACAACAAATGGACCTAAAGACAGATGCCTTGGTTGCTAAATTCCTTGTATTATTGTATTATACTGCTGCTGTAGGCAACTTCACGAGTGCTACGCAAGTTTCTGGAGGGGGGCGTTTCTTCGTAAATGTTAAGAGGGGGGAGGTAAGAGGGGGGTGAGGGAGAGGTTGTATGTGCGCATGCTACGTTCAAAGTCGTAGGAAATTAAATCTCCTCTAATGCCTTAAGTGCAGCAGATCTGAAGGAGCCGCCCACTCAAGACAATACACACATGAAGGGGTTATTTCAGGTGTTGGCATTAAAAGGACAAAGCCACTTGTGACTCACAGATATGCCCACAATAACCACATCCTGCATTAACGACATATTTTCCTGTTGTGCCCTTGCTACATAAGGACACGGTGACATTTACACCATTAAAAATACGTGGTCGAATTTATCCCACACCTCCTTTGCAAGTGGTTTGTGCATCTTGAGGGGACTATTTACACTCGAAATTAAGTATGTCCGCTTGTTAACTTTTGTAAAAGCGAGTGCAAACAGGGTCACAATTAGTGTGTCTTTTTGAAAGCACAGCAGCACATTTTGGGTGGAAAGGAAGCTGTTTAATGCACTTACTGGCTTTCCCGCTGGGGGTTAGATTAGACATTTGATACCACTCTCACCTGTGCAGTAAACACGATTTAAATAGCTGCATCCCCCTTTCCCCTTTGTTGTGACAAGCCGAGTTAACCGGCTCCTACCTAATGCACAGATATGAGAGTGGTATTGATCGTTACATCCAGCTCAGGGCAAGAAAACGAATAAGCCCATTTCCCAAAATGTTGAATTACTGCTTTAAGTGAGTGAGACAGCTTTTTTCAAAATGTTTCAAGCAT